>NW_009259242.1:1289467-1339850 GCF_000687185.1 Egretta garzetta | reverse complement strand
ATATTTTCTGCTGTAAACGTCAGTATCAGAGTAACAAGTAAAACTCAATTAATTTTCCAGTTTGGTGAAAATTTCAGGTTTTGGGTTCTCAGCCAAATGTCTGTCTGAACTTCTGAGCTTTGACAGCCTGAAAAACAAGCTAGAAGTTTCAGAGCAACAGATTTCCACCATTTGCAAACTGTGAAAATCTAGGCTATAAAACTTTGACAAAATTTGGCCCAGATCCTGATTTCGTAGATCAAGTAGGTGAGCATCACCACAGCAGTTAGTAACACAACATTAGAATTTCCTATTACATTAGTCTCTTTTCTAACATTCATTTAATCAGTATGGAAAGACATTTTTCTCCTAAGCTGTAAAATATTAAAGATGCACTTAACTTTAAACAGACACGGTTTTTCTGTCAATGACATAAGAGTTTAGAGTGCAACAAATACTTACCTCAGAGGCAGATAATCTTGTAATCAAATCACCATGCTGTTAGCTCTATTGGAAGACATAGCGAGGAATTGACAGTCACTCTGCCTTCAGTTTAGGTATATACATGAGTAGTAAATGCAGTGAGGCAAGCACCTCAGAGTAACTGAGACTGGTTAAATTTGGATGTCACCTACTTCCCAGTGAGGTGAGTCTGGGCCCCCCATTTTGCAGCCTAAGCTAAGCAGTGCAAATAGCTTCTGTAGTGAAAGTTGATTACAATCTGACTGAACCATGCATTCGCAGGTATATCTGTAAACAAATTTGGAACAATCTTTTCGTCCTTAAATACATTTTCTCAAGTGCAGATTTCTTGATAATGGTTGAGGATTTTAGATGCAGTTTAAAAAGATACTTGAAAGCACGAGTCTTTCTTTATGAGTGGGAATTCACACAGCCATTTCAGCACAATTAATTAATCTGCTTATATTTAGGCATGGGCTGAAATAGTTTGGTCAGATGATAGCTGGAAGGGGAAGAGCTTTAAATACAACATCAGAGATGTTATTTTTAAAGGTTTTTGTGGTATTAGCCAGATTCAGAGCTCAACTTTTCAAGGGAGAAAATTGGGAAAATAACTATATTGAATTAGGTTTTGCCCTGAAAGAGAAAAAACCCGTAGGAACACTCCCCTATCAAGATAGCTTATTTAAAGATGACAGTCAAACTTTCATTCTTTGTTCGTGACTGTGTTTTTCTCATTTTTTCTTTAAAGTTCTCCAGCATTATCTTTTCTAATCAGTTGTGAAAAACACAAAATAAAATGATGTGGCAGAGGTTTATGCTCTTGAGAAATCAGCCTCCTGGAGTGACTTCTAAATTAAGAAAATACATTTTTTGTTTCGTCTTTTTCTTGGCAATTTCCATGTAAACTAAAAAGATACCATTCCCCATCCCATCAAGCCACATCATTCTTGGAAAAAGAACCACAACATTCATCTATACAAAAGAAGTTGTCTGGAACAAACTAGGAATGAAAATCAGGTTTATTTTTATTCCTTTATGAGTTTGTTGCATGACCTACTGAAAGGTCATTACCCTCTTCCTGGTGAACAGAGTTAACTCCAAGTTGGCTTCCCCTCTTCAATAAGAAGTGCTGCAAAGAGATTTCCAAGGAGATGAAGCTGGGGATGACTACAGGGATGCTCAGGTTTATACACCATGTAGAAGCTAATGTAGAAGCTATTATTAGTAGTAATAGTGTGGTAGCATTTATGAGTCATGGATTAGTGTCACCTGATGATACTGAACCCATCTATGAACGGCCTGTTTCCCTGCTCCAGTTAAAGACAGGTCCCTGTAGAACTTCTTCAGATAACATGGTAAAAACCAAGGTTGATCTGTCTTGCCTAACTGGGGAAGAGGGATAGAAATATGCCTCTGTCTTTCCTTCACTCAGAGGACTGGTAACAAGTCTATTTTGTTATTTCCCTTTTTCTCTTCTCTCTTGATGTTTCCAATTTTGCAATGGAAGCGTTCCTTATTCCTTTGCTAGAATAATTTTTGTCTTGAAATAGTAAACCTGCCTGGTGCAGAAGCAGGCAGGTGAGTAAGACCTCTTTTTCTTCTATTCATTGGAGGTGATAAATCCAGATAAACCTGCGCAGTATGCACAGGCAAACCCTGTTACATCTGTGACCAGGACATTTTTGTGAGATTATGTGTCTCCTGCCAGCCTGCAAGGATCACTGAAGACTGATATTAGTAGTCAAATCTGGGGAGAAACATCTCATTTTGCAGAAATATACTACTGTCCCATTGCCAAAAGTCAGACCAGGAAATGACCCATATATTTCACTGTTGTTCAAAGGGCAAGATTTTGCAAAGAGCCCTATGAGATTTCATATTGCTGTGTTTGATCATTAAATTTAAAAATCAAAAGTGAAATACAATTTCAAAGGAAAATGTTACACTGTGTTTATGAAAAGATCAGATTGTAACAATCAAAATGAAGACATGCTCAGGTGCCTGGCTTATGTGAGCCATTTTTTATCTTTGTATTTCTAGTTACAATGAATGCATTTAACTGAGGCAGAAAAGATGGCTGTGGGTCCTTTAGGTCCCACTCCTATATTAACAGCACTTTGCTGAGGGACAAATGCTTCAGTACACTAAGGTGGAATTACGTAAAAAAATCTTATCCACCTTTCCCATACACAGGGGTTACATTTAATTTCCGTAGTGGTTAGCAAAGACTTTAATTTTACCACTTCTTCCTAACATGTCTAACCAAATATGCCACATAAAAGCTCTCTCTATACACTATCAAGCAGGCTAGGAGAAACTAGGTAAAAATTGTATTTAGTTTTTAAACCTCCTATATAGATTAGTCAGATGCAAACTGGGGTGGTCTGTCTGCCATCAATGATTGTCTTAGAGAACATGAAAACAAAGCCACAAAGTTGCTGACAGTCTATTTTTATACTTCTACCCATACAAGTTTGGTCATGGCTTCTCTAAGGATGCATAGCTGCCCTCGTTTGAACTCGTAGGAGATCTCAGTATCTCCTTTTATGGATTGTGCTTCCTTTATATTCAGCCAGATGGAAACTTCAGGGTTTTTCAGTTTTGCAGTCTGGACTGCAAGCTGGGGTTTGCTCTGCTTCTGTCTGTTCATTTATTTCCGTTTCATTTTCCGTTGCATTTGTCTACCCAGGAAATTACTGCAAATTACACTGGGACATAAATTTATAGCATACGGATTTCTTTGCAGTAATTCCCTGTGTTAATCCACTCACCATACCCCAAATCCTTAGCAAGTGGAATAAACTGCTTTGTACTTAGGGAGTGTTCAAAGTCACCACACAGAGTTTCTGCTTATGCTAATACACATAAACTGACACCATAGCTTCCTTTGCAGTTATTCACTATTTTAGGTGACATTTCAAAAATATCTTGAGACAGGTATATTATGTGTCTGCTGGTATGTGGGTTTGCATGTTAATAATCCAGTTCATAGTCCAGCCTTTAAATCAAAAAATGAAGTGACTCCCAATAAGAACAGATTTCTAAAAGCCACTGTTTTAAAATAATATTTGTTCAGAAGAGTAAGCTCTTATTTTATTAAATGCCGACTGAACTCTCAACACTCAGTGTTCTCTCACATGTAGAGACGACTGTCACATATCTGGTGGAAGCCATTATTAGTGGCTATAGTCAGACACTACAAGTAAGAACTCTCAAAAGCTGCCCATTTCTGTTTCAGATTTAACTGAAGAACAGGAAACCATTAATGATGAATTTCACCTGTAGAATCATGTTCAAACTGTTCATGTTTCATTATGGAAAGGAAATAATTTATCTGATTTACTCTACACTTCTAACCCTGAGTATATTTTTTTACTGTCTGCAAGAATTTCCCTAGTCACACCAGAAAGACAAGCGCAGGAGAAGATTCCAGTAAATCTTTGCATAAAACTAAGATGTCTCTCTCTCCCCAGCCTTCCATACAAAACATGGTGCTCATTTTGTGTTGTAGCACTCAACTATTAAAAATTGACAACACAATTTTAGTAAAACTAAACTGCAAATTGGAACCTTTCACATGACCAGCTGTTAATAATTTTTTTTTTTACAAAACAGATAACTATGAAACCAGAACATCCAGAAAGAAGAAAAAGTCTGGCTTTTAAGAAAACTGTGCTTATTCTTGCAATATGGAAGTACAAAGAAAATAAGAGAACATGTTGAGAACAAAGATTGAATTACGATCTGTGGAGACCCTAAAGTTACAGATTTTGGATTGGGGAAGGAATATACATTAGAGAATAATTAAAATTGTTTTCAAAATAAAAAAAAATTAGTAATACATGGAAACATGGCATGCATTTGTGTTATTTTTGTTACCATACTGGTACTACATTTCAGTTCTTGGGAGGGAATACAGGTTAGTAACTCCAGCTGAAAAGAATATTGTTGGCAAGTGTAAGGACACAAACCAGTTATTCTGTACCTAGTACAGCAGCCAGCATGACACATTTCTACCATAATCTGCAGCTGGTCAGGTCTAAAACATCTAATTAAAGCAATTATTCTAGACTTTAATTGTTTATTTTTATTACTATAGTATCAAGAGGCCTTGGCTGAAACTGGGCTACACACTCTACAAACACTTAACAAGAGAGAATACTTTCCATTTCAAGCTTTCAATATAAATAAATAAGGCACAGAGGAAACAGCAAGGTGAAGAGATGATAGTTATGTGAGGGTTTAGTTATGTAGTGGTGGAGACATGATTAGCAGCTGGCTCTGCTTAGTCCCATTCCAGTATCTGACTTGTTGGATGTCTTGAGTTTTATATATAATTTCAATCTTTTCTTTAAGAACAACAACAACAAAAGAATAGTAAAATGAAGTATGAATTGCTATTTTAGCTGCAGTACTGGGTACTGGAAATTTTAGGACTCTGATCCTAAAGACCCTGTGGTTTTTAGCATGACAGAAAAAAATATTATCAGGTTCATAAATGAAGTATCTAAATAAGCTAATTGATTCTGCAAAACAACCTTTGAAAGTTAAACTCACAGCTCATTGAAATCAGCTAAAAACTTCCATTAGTTTCAGAGGCTTTTGGATTATGTTACCTTTCTGTCCCAACAAAAACCCTTTATAATATTAATTTGAAATCCCAAGATAAATCTAAAACCCCTATTTAAGAAATGTAGCTGCCTAACTAACATGAAATAAACAGTCTAGCCACTTGTTGGGAAGTCTATCACTGTTGAAACTTGGTCCTGTAAGGCAAACTTTGTGAGTGGGATAAAAGTCCCAGTGAAGTTGGCTGGATACTTTGAAAGAACTATGGTATATTACATATTTTATTGCTAACAAGCATAAATCAATCAGTGTCCTGAAAGCCGTAGTCTTTCTTAACTCATTGATTTAAAGCAAGAAAGCCCAATCGGCACATTTATGTGTATAAATAGCTGATTTTGATGAGGTAAGACCCGTGAGTAGGTGTTTGCAAGAGTGAGGTCTGAGACGTACAATTTACAGAGAGTTTTCTGGGTTTACGACTAAATACAATTTATGTCAACAACTTAAATATGCAGTCTAAAACATCACCTTTTTCAACAGCAATATTACGCTCAGCAAAAGTTTTCAAAGGAAAAAAAATCACATGCAACAATGACTACACTTACTCTCAACATACATTTTCTCAGTATCTCACTAAATCTGTGCATTACTATCACATTCCTTCTCTCTACAGATTCCTGCAGGGGACTTAGTTTTTAAAGAATTTTAAAAGTTCACTGTTATAAAGCATGCCAGAAAGCTGGACAGAGGTTCATAACAAAACAGCAGAGACTGAGAACTAGCTGATATCTATAAATAATGTTTAGCTGCAAGATATGAAGACTGTATAAAGCCACATATATTTATCTCTCCCTTAGCCACCTCTGCCTGCAATGGCACACTGCATTCCGTGACCAGGCAGCCAGGTAGACTAGGAGGTAACAGACTAAAATATTTTTACTTTTCTTTTTACTATCCTCTCTATAGCAACTCTCCTCTCTCTATCCCAATTCCTTCTTTGTTTCTTGAATGGTGAATCTAAATGTAATCCTAACTGGCACTATAAGCAGACTGTGAGGACTGACAACGCTCAGTGTAAATAGTACCACTTTCACAGCTTTACTATTGCATACCGTTTAAATGAAGTTTAAGTAAATAGCCACGTGAACACAACAGCAGATATCACTTCGAGAAACTCTTTTGCCATTCTGTTTTGTTCCCTTAAATACAAAATAGCAAAGAATTACTGTTGTTCAATAGGGACAATAATGAGAGAGAATGGGAGCTGTCTGGAGCAATGGTTATCACCACACTGCAGACAAGCAGTGACAAAATGAATGAGAGAGAATGGGAGCTGTCTGGAGCAATGGTTGCAGACAAGCAGTGACAAAATGACAGAAATTTCAACTCAAACCAATCTTTCCCTCCACCCTGTTATTTTATTACATTGCTCAGAATCTGGTATGCTCTCCAAATCTTCATTTTCCAGAGTTTTAAAAATGCCTAAAACATCATGCCTGTAGCATGACATCAAGTAAAAATACGTGCCTCACCATAAGCCATCAATTGTTGCAACTCTCAGCCTCTTACTATTATCTAAATGAAATTGAGTTATTTTAATGTACTGCTGCAAGGAATGATTCTTTGGCTAATATAAACTGTAGTAGTTCAATTGAATTTGGTAGTGCTGAAACATGTCACAGCTGAGGCTCTATCCTCACCCCTGTGAATACTCAGACTTCACACTTTCTGTCCTAAATGCTCAAAATAGATATGGATAATGAGATACAAATTGTACTTTATATAAGAATATTCTGGAAAGCAGTGAACATACAGCAGTGAACATTATGACATTTGTTTTTAATCCCAAATTGACCAGAATGTTTGAGTTCAGACAGCATTGGTCTAAGCCTTATAACATTGTGTTAGAAATCTGAAGAACCCGCTAAATATACAAGAGAGAGACATTCAGCTGCCCAATGGAGATGTCACAGTTTCTTTGTGTGCAGCACTGCAGTGAAAAGCAATCAGATTATAGAGAAGGAATTGTACAATGGAAGTCACTTTTAACATAATCAACATTAACTAATTAGATGTGTGATATTTTATAATATATCAGCCCATTTAGTTTTAAAAAACCCTCAACAACCATCATCTGGTTTAAATTCCAACTCAAAGTAAAACGCTCTGTTGATTATTTTTGAAGAATAATTTTCTGGCTATATATTAAATAAAAATTGAATGATTACCTTCACTTGTGAGCCAAAAAGTATTGTCACACCAGACAGAATCCAATAAAATGGCCAGTTTTTTCCATATCCTTTTGCAATGACCATACATCAAATTTTCCATATATAAAATGCCTAGTGATATATATACTTTCAAGAGGTAGAAATGGCTATTCTACAAATGGCAATTCTAACTCAACATTAACTTTTGAACAAATTTGATACACTTCATTATAATAATTTTTGAAATACAGTCATAATTTTAAATATTATTACAGAAACTTCCCCAAGCACTATAATCATACCTTCAGTGAAATATTTCAAACTTTTTCCTTTGCTTTTCAAAAGTGCACTGACTGCATATGTCAACTTTCACAACGTCTTAGTTTAGTCATTAAAATGCTGGACCTGAAATTCCTATCTATTTCAAGTGACAATCTGAGCTAAAACTTAGTTTGGCTACAAAATACATTGTGTTTCAGTCTGAATATCTAGTCTCCTTTTTCCAAAAGAATTTGTTACTCCCCTGGTGATGCATGATAGCTATTGTATAATCTTGCACTGCCCAAAAAAGAGGCTATAGAATCCAGCCTATACAAGCAGAGATTTATGAAGTGGCAAATATTTGCTTGAGACAATTGCTGACCTCAAAGGAACATCTTCAGGAGACCAGGCATGCTGAGCGTTGCCATATGATTCACACAGAGATTAGCTCTGAACAAAAGCTGCAGCAACTATGTATTTAGAAGAAACTTGGATTCAGGTACATCTTCTCAGCTTGGCTCCATGTGATATTTAAATCCAAAGATCATTAATTTCAACATTGTCAGGATGCAAAAGGAAAAGGAGACATTAGCCTTAAAAGATTTAGAAAAGGGCATTTTAGGATCCTTCTTCAGATTTCTATCTTTCTCAGCTCACCATCTGCCTTAAGGCAGGAAACTAACCCTGAACTCAGAGCCTTTGTGTATGCATTTCTGATATGTTTCTGGGGAAGGCAAGTTTAGACATCAACTTTAAGCTCATACTGAACTTCCAGACCTTCCTCCAAAATGCACTCCAAATTTCGAAGGTTTACTAGTACAGAACAAACCTAATCTGAATCATACATGAGATGATCCTTAAGACAGGCTTGAAGATGATACAAAAGCAGGCTACAAAAACAGTGAAAAACTTTTTTCAGGTCTTGGTTTTACCTTTTTTAGATCAAAGAGAAATATTTCTAGAGACAGAAATGAAATTATAAACTACAGTTATTGTTTATTTTGAAGACCTTCCCACTTCATTTCTCCTACAGCTGTCCCAGGCGATAGGCTAGGGTCTGAAGGAAGAGCCCATGAATACATCTATTACAATTCAGAATAGCTTCTGTATAGCAGACTCTACAAATACATGTTTATGTGCTTTTTCATAATGGTGCTGAAAGAATAGAGAAGGGAAAAGAAAGAAACTATTCATTTTTCATCCACTGAGTGGAAGAATAAGAGAAAGAAAGCATGAAAAGGCAACATCTACAAACAAAAACCAATACAGAAGTAAAATCAACTTGTCATCTGAAGAGGAGAAAACAGCTCCACAAATCCCATGACTAAAGAATAGAAGCAAGTGATTTAAAACGAAGGCATAAGGAAGTCATACCAGTTCTCTATAAGGCTGCCCATTAAAACTCTGTTGATAACTTTCAGGTAGAGAGAAGAAACATTAATCTAAGTCTTCTCATATGTATGGTATCTGTGAATTTGAAAAGGCTTTGAGGCAAGGCTTGTTTATCCCAGATCCTTGCTGAACTCTTTCAGATGTCCCACCTACTCTTGCACTTTAAAGAATGTATGTGCGCTGCTCATTGCCATTAAGTTTTTAAGCACATCACATTGTTATTTTTACATCTTAATTGCTGGGGAATATGTTTTTTCAGTGAAATAATCTTTGGGCTATAACACTTTCCAGCTTATACAGTGTAGTTTATAGCACATCAAGTATGTATACACATCAAGCTAATATAACGTGATTATAGCAAATTTTGTCATAAATGAACTAGCAAGGATGACACTAGAAATGAAGACACGAAGGCACTAGATTTAGTATACCTTAGAAACTAGACCGTTCTCATGGGTCTTTGGAGAGTTTGTCTCCTCATCTACCTGGAACAAGCTAAACCCATTGCTGCAGTGTTTTTACAGCTGCTGTTACCTATGGCCATAGGAGCACACTAGCATATGCTACAGTAAGAATTGTATTTGGCTCAGTGATATAACATGACTAAATGGGATATTGGGGCAATGAAAGATTTGGGGCACTTTTTCTAACTCCAGGGCCTCCATCTATACAAACAAGTAGCCGGGCCATTAGTCCCATGGACTAATTGGCGTTTGACCCACATGCATTTCTCTATCTACATTACAGTTTGACATACCCTGAGTGAGAACTTTAATGACACAAGGATAAAGACTCTAGCTGCTTTGCTGAACAACACCTACAGACTGTATATGGTCACTAGTCCTGGCTTCTTAAATCCTTTACGTCTCTCTGAAAATGCCAGACCAGTTCCAGGATTGGAAACAGATACATAAGAGCCATTCACAATTCCTGGGGTTTCTGGGTCTTCCCACAAAAGATGCTGAAAAGTCTTTACAGAAGAGGATGCCCGCCATCTACATTCATGCAATAGTAATGTATTTTAGCAATGGATCAGATGACTGATAACAGGTTGCTAGGGGCAGTATTGCATCAGACTATCATACCAGTCCTCTTTTCAGGGCTACTATGTAAAACCCATGATCTGTGCATAAACTAATATATGATTTGCTTTTTAGACAAAGGTATCTTGGAGAAGTTATACCTGCTGATCTTTTAATGAACAAATCAGACTGAAAAAAGAATCACTCATGTTATAAGCCTTGCCTTTTACTTGGTGTTGAAAAATCATATAGTATATAAAAACGGTAAAATCCAGAAATTTAATCTGTGTGAGTTTATCCTTCTTGATAAAAGCATGAAACTTCTTCAACTTCTTGGCTGCCAGCCACATAAATAAGCTTCTTATAACTCTTCCTATAGGCCAATCATCATTCATTTCTTTAATCTTTAAGACTAACATTCACTTTTTCTTCCATTTCAGCTTACTCTATATCATGTCCTATATGTGAGGCATCAAGAAATTGAAACAGGTGTTGGTATCAATCTAATGCACTGCTTCTGCATTAGATCTTGGCTTCCTGTTCTAAGATATGTAGCATTTCTGTAGATTATTAGAATTCTTGTTATTTACTCAGTTTCTGGAGGAAGTGATTCCTTAGTGTTCCTTCCTTGTCTCCAGACTTCTGGGGAGGCTTCATTTACTTTTGCAGTGCACTTCAAATCCTTGGATGAAAGGCGCAGTATAACCACTGCTAATAACAGTACAAACTTATTAAATCTGAAGTAACTCAAAGTGCTCTTAGTGGCTTATTCATACAAAATCTCTAACAGCAGGCCTGGCGAAAGGACTGACATTTTTGTTCATCTGAATGAAAATAAACTCTACCCAAAAAGACAGAGTAAATGACAAAAAAGGGAAAACTGCAAAACTGGACACCAAATGGGGATGGGGGAAGTAATCAAGATCAATCTGCAATTACTTAAAATCTTTGGTAAAAAAAAAAACCTAAAAGCCGGATTTTCTTCACATATTACAAAAGATACATACCGAATTGTAATTTGGAACTCAAACAATGCCTACTAAATGTAAAATATTTTAATCCTCTACCTTAGCTGGCATCACTGATTCATGCAGTAGTATTTGAAGTAGAGCATAAGAGGAGGGAAATATAATCACAGAGAGAAAAGAAGAACAATTCATTTCAATGACATTACATTACTGCCTTCATCTTTATTCAGGCACAAAAGCTAACATTATTCATAAAGGTGCAAAGATGGCAATTTTTCTTAATTTAAATCGGAGCTAAGAGACAAATTGTCATTTACCACGCAAAAGGGAGTATTATGACTGTTTGAACCTGTGATCATCTAGGAAAAGCTCACTGGTACGGGGTGCTGTACGAGCACATAGCAAGCAATACGCAGAAGGGTAGCACTGCACAAGGAATAGGAAGAGTAGTAACAGTACATTATTGACATGACTGTGGATAGCTGATGCATGATACTTTTGCAGCTGCTCTGTGCATGTAGTTACCAATGACTATTTTTTCCTGCAGTGATCACATTTGAAATAAGAGCAACTAAGTTGCCTGTAGTGGTAAATGCATTCACTGCGACATTATGAGACTCGTCTGTAAGTGTGCAATAAAATGATCAGTATGCAGCACTATTTGTCAAAATATGAACTCAAATGCCTGAATTTTAATTCGAATGTGATGAAAAATTTTGACCAGAGGAACTTTGTACACTAAATTAGGAAGAACTGAGAGACAAATTCGTCCCTTACGCACGTCCCCCACAAAATAACTGACTTAAAATTGGATTAATTCAGGTGTCTCTTTTTATGTAAAAAGACACAAACTTACAGAGTTCATGCAATTAGGCTTTTCCAGCTGAGACAGGCAAGAGCTCTGGTAATACATAACACTTTAGGGACAGCAGAACAAGTGTTTTTTTCAATACATACAAAGATTAAATTCCATGTCAGATTTCACTGAAACACAGCTGCTATTTTACCAATGGTATAGCTATTTTTAAGGAAATAAAATGCTCTATTTCTGTTATTTATACACCAGCATACACAAATTTTTATGCATATGCACATGTATGTACAGACACTACATGCACATATGTCCTCTTCTGTACCATGAAGGAAAGCAACTAGATGTACAGAAAAGTTAATTGAGCTAAATCTTCAATATAAAGATAAAGCAACACTTTATCTCAGATTCTGCACGCCTTATCATTAACTTCAAAAGCAAATATGATTTTCTCAAACAATATGGTATATTTCTACTGTACAGTACAGTCCTTTCAAGATCCTCATGGCATATCATCTACATTTAGTGGGTAGGGAAGGAAAACAGAGAGGTGAGGTGAGATGTTCAGGGCTATAAAGGAAGTCAGTAGCATACTAAGGACTAGAACCCAGTTGTGCTAATGTTTCCAAACCCTGAAATGCTAAATGCAGACATACAACTCTACGAGTAAACAAGGTAAGCATCACATTAGTACCCCTGTTTCAAACATACATGCCTACTGGGAAGTGCTGGACACTTCTAGTTGCCAGCCAGTAAACTTTCCCCCTCCTCAGCGTGAACTCTGATTGTGTGCCAGTTCACTTACCCATGATTATAATTTTTTCTGTCTGATGAGCGTAGAACAATTGCCTTTCGAGCACTGGTTAGCTAGAGCCGGAAGAACCGTTTGCCTCCAGCCCAGCTGTCGGAGTCTCCATGCAAGATGCTGTGCAAAATGTTGAGTTAAAAGAAAACACGAGTAGGGGGAAAAGAGAGCTCTCTGAGAACCTCCACATGGTTCCTGTTGCTAAGGGAACCACTCCCTTTGTCTGCATAGGTTAGGAATGGCTGCTTCGTTTGGAGTCTGTCTCTTAAGTACCGAAAACAGCACAACAATTTCAGGAAGAAAAAAAACCCCAAACCTCCAGAATATCTTATGACCAAAGAGAAACTGATCCGCCTAGGAATTCTTATATTAAAACTAGCTATTAATAGTTGATTTGGGTGACTCCAAGGAGACTGTGGAACTCATCTGAGCCATCTGATGGGACAGTACACCACTGCACACTGTTTAATTTAGTTATTGTAATCAGCTTTTGGGATCAAGGTAGCTGATTACAGAAAGGTAGATCAAGAAATCAGATCTGCTTTACTACAGCAAATGCAGAGAGATCAATAGCAAGAAATATAAGCTTTTAATAGGTATTCATGACAGACTATAGAAGACAAATGCCTTTACTTCCATAGGCTCCTATAAAAATCCAAGCCCAAATCCTTATCTCTGTTCTCTGTGGCTGCTCTCCCCTGCTGCCTCTTGTCCCCCAGGCCCAGCACTGCACTGGCCGTATTCCTGAACCCCCAAATATATGAGAATCTACATTCTATACAGGCCCATTGGTCTCAGTGTAATTCAGCATATGGAGTTAGGAATCTTTGTCCATCCCTAGTTTAAAGGAATATACCAGGATGTGTACTTCTGCATAAAGGTGATTTCACCTTGTACCCGAGGTCCTACAACAGGAAGAGCTAGTAGAAATTGTTGTGAAGGTTAGCACACTGGGGACAGAAACACCGTGTGTCTAACCTCAAGCTTTTTGTTCACATTAAGAAAACCAGCCTCTTTATGAAACCGTACAGCACAAGACGCATTGCGTAACACAAACATATCTCACTCTCTCTTTCAGGTGAAACCAAAACCAGCACCCCAAAATATTGTGAGTGTAATTTTTTTCTGTGGAATTACTTGTTTCAATACCTTCATATTATGGGGTAGAAATGGTCAAAGACTTGGGTTCAAATACAAATTTTCAAGCATAGACTTATCTAAGCCCCTTAACACATCCAGAGGACAATCAGAAAAATGCGTTACATTATGTCTGGATGAACAGGCAAAAGTTCAAAATCTTAGATGATGCACTTCTGTATGGAAATCAGATTTTTCCCATTCCACCAGAGAGCAGCTGTGAGGGCCTGCAACAGTGGAGAGAGGTCAGAACTAGTTCAGTCCTACGGCAAAGAGCTGAGCTTCACTTCATGCAAGGTAGTTGCTGAGGAAAGTCAGTGCCATGTTCTTACATTTTCCAGAGAGTTGAGCTTATTTTTCCCCCTCAGTCAGGCTGTTGCTTTTAGAGAACACTAGTCAGATAACAGTACAAGACATCTTTGCTTACACACTATACTCCAGCACTGATTCTTTGACATAAAGGCCTGAGGAATTCTGCTGTCACTTCATTGCACATGTTGAATTGTATTTGCAGCATGATATGTGCTGCACCCCCCCTCCCTTTTTCCTCTCACCCCAATGAGTCAAATAAAGCAGTCAAGATTGCTTTGCAGAGAGGCCCTTCTGCTCTCCTTTGCAAAAAGATTAGGAGATTAGAGAGGGCAACTGAGAGTTCAATTTAGGGACATTAGAAAGAAACCGTTAACATACAGGTTTCTGTTGCATCATTTTTAGCAAGGAACAATTAATATGAAAACAATTTAAAAGTCTGTGATTTTATTAATCTTAAAATTTCCTTTCAAAAGATTAATTTGAAATGCTCAGTCCTGCTGTGTGTGTGTGTGTATATACACACACACATACACCATTTTCTCCTCCTCATGGATAGACTGATATCAAGGTTAATGCAAGCAAAGGATCTTGGGATTCTGTGCAGCCACAGAGAGGGAGACAACTTTAAGGACTGAACGAATGTTTCTGCCAATAAATTCTTTACCCAGTTTGTTCTGCTGCTTGCAACCCATGGAGCCTTCTTCAGCATTATTACAATGACAAGGGCAGAAACATGTACATTTTGTACATTCAAAGTTAACTCCCAGCATAATAAAAATCTTCAACACCCCAAATTAATGCTTAGTGAGTCTAACGGTGCATTTTATCCAAGCCTTTTACAAATATTTGTGTACATAATGCTATCATTAATACAGGAGTATTTTGCTGATCATTCCCATTGTATCGCATTGGAAAAAAAGACATTGGGAGCAATTTCAGATCATGCTACAATTTTATGAAGGGGCCAGGGAGAGCATCAGTGCAGCCTCCTGCTCTACTACACAATAGTCCCCCCCTAAATAAAGAACAAGTAATGGCTTTTTCCCTTGTTTTGACAAAGAAAGATATTTTCTCTGTTTAATAGAAATTTTAGTATCTTATACAGGACAATTAATATTTTTCTATTATTACAAAACCAACATTTTTTTGACAGACTGGCAGTGTGGCTCAGACTTGATGACCACAATGCCAATTTACACAGCAGTGGAATTCTACTCAGGAAAGTTTCTTCGATGAAATAGTAAGAAATTTATCTATTACTATAAATCCCAGCTTCTCAAAAGCTCGATTAAAAATTAACTTCTTCAAGTACTGATCTCGTAAAGAGTCTAACTTTGTTATGCTAATCCAAGGTATTAAGAATAATCAGAAAAGGGATTCATTAATGGCTACTCGAATCAACTGCTTTTTGTCTCAAATGTGAACACATCTCCCCAGTCAGAAATTACCTAACACAGTGTGATTGAAATTTATTTATTTACTTACATATAACAAGCGACTGAGCAGCTTGCAGTGCATGAAGTGAGGCTATGGAAAAGTACATTACAGTGCTCCTGCTTCAGGGACCTCTCAGTCAGAATTTCAGTATATATGCCTATTTTCTGTTTATTATTCAGCCAAAAACATTGAAACTCTCTATCCTCTCAGTCCACAGACTAAAACTTAGTGGCCAAGAAAAGATTGCCTGCCTTATTTAAGGTGGCTTAAGAGGAATTTTTAAAATAAATATTTACAAAACTCTAAAAATATCATCTAGCTTTGTTAAGGTTAAGTGTGTAAACACCTTACCTCTTACAAATACAGATCTTGTTATGCAATGAAAAAGAGAAGCAGATGGAGCTGTTGATAACCTCAATGACAATAGTGCAACGTGCAGTTGCACAGGAACAAGTATTTCCCTTATAAGGAAAATTTTTCATATTCCCCAATTTTTTTTTCAGTTGCAACTTGGAATTAAAATTCCGACATGAGAAATTTTCCATAGGAGGGTCATATTTAAAAGACCCTCTATGTAAAAAAAACTTTACTTTGAATGAACTGACATGGATTTAAATGACCTGTGAGAGTATGTGTATGGTTGTATGTGCATGTATAAGGTTTCTTGTCCACTTTCGTGAGCCCAGACTCCCATCCTTTGTGGCAGTCTGCCAAACAGGCCAAGAACGTGAAGAAACTTGACTTTCTGGCACCGTTCCACGTGAGATGCCGGGGAGCTGAGAGCTGGGAAAAGTGGGTTAGCTGGCAGGAAACCAAGCACATTTCCATCAAAAATTTCATTGGAATAGACATTTTCATGCAACGTGTTAGGTTTTGGTGAACCGGCATTAGCTGAGAGAAAAATGTTCCACTGGAAAGTTTCCAACTTGTCCTAGCGCTAAGACCTTGACACTTGGACCTCCTATTTTTCATTCAACTGAAAAATGGATTTCTACTTCCCAGTGTCATGCACAGAGAGAGAATATACTTTATTGTGCTACTGATTGTCTGAAATTATTTGTCCTAATACTGTAAAAAGAAGCCTTATTTTGCCATTCTGCAGCAAGTGCTTTCTCTCATGCCTGCATGCTTTTTGCAGTCCCCCTGCCCCTCAGTGTCTCTCATCTAAATGGATCACAACATGGAGTGTCAGCAGAAGAGGGACTCAGTGGTGAGAGAACTAGTTTGTACTCAGAGACAGATTTTAATATCCACCTCTGGAACAAGATCACTGTCTTATTTTCTATATTAGTTCAGTGGGGAAAACAGTCCATCCCCATCTTGCAGTGTTAGTGGAATTGATACATGAGGATTATAATAATGGATCCATAACTGTTCTGACAAATGTATAAAATACATTAACTTCAACTACTAAACTGCAGAAATCTCTTGAAAATAAAGTTTGTCTTGATATTATCTTGACTAAAGATACCACAAAGTTGTTGCACAAAACAGAGGCAGAGGCGGCTATAGCACTGTATGAACAGTCACCCGTATACTGAATGCACATACAACATCCCCACACACACGTCAGGTATTTGATTTCACAGATTCTTTAAGACAAACATGTATATGGAAGCTTAATTTAGCCCGTGTGTTCCAACACTCCTTTTAATTATTGTATTTGCTTAATTAAATCTGCTGGTTCCCTCTCCTTTATTATTCCCCCAAATCAGGAGCTGAAGGGTCTGGTGTGTCCATATGCTCTTCTGCAGGGTTTTCTTCCCAATTTTTTTAACTTAATCTGAAATATAATTTCAGCTAACAAAAGACAGCCTCTGTAAACCTGGCTTCAGATATCCGTGAATCATTATGGTCACCAAACAATTATTCCAGCATGTCCTTTTTGCAAATCTGTGTTTATTTTGCCATTTCTCCAAGGTAGCAAGTTGAATATGAGAAAGCCTCTGTGCATGAATTAATAGAAAAAATCCATGGCTGCAACCTAGCCTCACTGAGCCAAAACACCCAGCCCTGCTTTCAGGCACATACAGAATTTTGTCAGTTCAATCTCATGTTTCTGTGTGAATATTTCACTGATCCTACTTCAAAATTCAGACTGTATTCAGCAGACAAGAGTATTTTATCAGTACCAAAATATTAGATCACTTAAAAAAACCCCAGTCATGTGTTGAACAAGGGTTCTTAAAACCAGGGAGGGACAGACAGGATGTGAAATGCCTGCTTTATTAAAGAGGCTTGGAGAGTCCTGGATGGTGCAGGGACTGAAGAAATCGGAAGTGACACCTGGATGCCACTTTAGCTCGTGAAAGGGTAGTTAATGTAGTGCTTACTACTGCTTAATAATCAGGGAAAAAAACCTCCAAACCCAAACATGTCTGGAGCTAGCAAAATTCCAGGGATATTCCTGGATATGTCGGGGGGAGAGTGACCTCTACTCTGCTCTTGTGAGACCCCACCTGGAGTACTGCATCCAGCTCTGGGGCCCCCAACATAAGGACACGGACCTGTTGAGTGAGTGCAGAGGAGGGCCACAAAGATGATCAGAGGGCTGGAGCCCCTCTCCTATGAAGACAGGCTGGAGAAGAGAAGGGTCTGGGGAGACCTTATAGAAGATTTCCAGTACCTAAAGGGGACCTACAAGAAAGCTGGAGAGGGGCTTTTTACAAGGGCATGTAGCAATAGGACAAGGGGCAATGGCTTTAAACTGAAAGAGAGTAAATCGTAAAGAAGAAATTCTTCACTCTCAGAGTGGTGAGGCACTGGCACAGGATGCTCAGAGAAGCTGTGGATGCCCCATCCCTGGAAGTGTTCAAGGCCAGGTTCGTTGGGGCTTTGAGAAACCTGGTCTAGTGGAAGGTGTCCCTGCTCATGGCAGGGGGATTGGAACTGGATGATCTTTAAGGTCACTTCCAACCCAAACCATTCTATGATTCTATGATATTTCTCTGAAGTCCAGCTAACAGCCTACACAGAAAATAGCACCTTACTTTGACCAGTTCTGTTCTGCTTCTTATAGTTGGTCTTGATAAACTCTTGTATAACTAATTTTATACATCTACTCTATTTGGAAAATGTCTGTTTGCACTCCACCTGTATTTAAGATTTATTATGCTGCATAAATAGTTTTAGTTACTCAGTGAAGTAAAAGTGAGAGGGGCATCTAATTTAGAAAACCAATCACAAATAGTGATGGGTGAAGTAAGAAAGCCATTCTTTCTTAGTTCATTCTTAAGAACTACTACCAGCAAAAACAACTATAAAAGCCCTAGGATATACCATCAATTGACTGTACACTCATATTTTATCTTACTTTTCTTATTCCAAGTAGGCTTGCATTGAAATGTTTGCAGGGGAAGTTAACATCTTTTGCACTGTATTCGGACAGAATCCTGGTCTTTAACTAGGACACAAATTTTACATTAAAAACACTGATGATAGCCATACTACTTCAGATATTTTGCAACCTGTCTTTGCACTTTATAAGGAGGTAAAATGTAATTTGACAGGCAGTTTTAGAATGAATTTCTGACATTTTTTGATTTGGACCAAATTGTTCTGCTGAAAACACAAGGTGGATACATACACTAAGGTGCTTTAAAATCTAAATAGTATTGTTAGAATTTCACATTTAATGAAACTTATCATGTAAAATACAATAAAAGCTCATATTATTCAAGCTGCACATGTGAAATTTCTGATCTTATTGGAAAACTTGGACCAAATTCAGCTTTGTCACTGATGGGATACTGCAAAACTGGACAGTTTCTGAATGCTTAGCTTTTGAACCTGCCTCTCAGAACACTTATTCATATTATGCCCCATTCAGGAAGTGATCTCACTGGAAAATCTGAGCAACCAGTAGGACAGAAGTTCCAGACTCAAAAAGCTAAAGAATGTTCTTTTTTCCCCTTCGTCTTCTTTTAAATGAATTTAGTACTTGTGAAAAGAATCAGATCGACAACCCTAAAGACCAAGAGTTATTGTGTATGCACAAGAACACAGCTATTTTCAGTGTCCTGACTTCAAGCTAATGTACATTCACTCTGAGTTGCAAGTTTAACTTACCATCTTGGGCATTAATAGAACTTCACTCAAAACTAGTGCAGAGGTAAAGCACAGATTTCTTAAGCCTGAGGGTAAATATGTGTATAAACATATAGACAGTTTATTAATGCAGTAATTCATCACCTAAGCTTTAAAGTTCTCGTGGCGGAAAAGAAACTGAACAACCCATTCTCAACTGAGCGCTAATATGTAATTCTTACTGCTTGGACTGTAGTAGTATCCTTCAGTCACTAGCTCTCTTAATTTTGAGCAAGGGCACTAAATCTGAGCTAAAGCCAGCATTAAAAATATCCCTATAGGAATGGTGTCTTGCTTTTTGCTACTAGAAATTAAATAAGTATTAGTGGAGTAACAAAGTATCAGCCAGTCTTGTCCTCTATACAGTAGATTAAATCCCAATCCTAGGCATATTACAGCAAGTTTTAAGGAAGTCTGTGGACATTCCAGTAGCTTGCTGAGAGTTAATTCAGCTTCATGTCTGCATTTTACTTCCTGGAAATTTCTTATCCTCTTTGGAAGAGTAACTCACTTCATTTTCAAAAGTATGAAACTTCTCCACCTCCATTTCAAGTTGGTGTCAATATTTCTGGGCTGTACAACTACTTTCCTCAGGCACAATTGACAACATTGGCTCCAGTAATGAAGATATTTCCCTCTCCGCTGCTGGTCTCTAGAAATCTCTGTATACTCATATTAGTCATGGGAGACTTCTAAATATCAATTATGCCCATTGTTTTCTATTCTAAATTCTTAATTATACTCCTTCCAATGATAAATTTCAAAAATATTCATGTCAATCCCTTGCAAAAGAAACAGAATAACCGTTTCCAATTTTTTAAAGAGCAAGGATGGCCATAGGAGACATTGTGACAGAACTGAAGAAGGAAAAGCACTAAAGGTGGGCAGGACCAATTAAATTAAATTAATTTCCAATAAATTTTTCAATACAAAAAAATAGAATGTATTCCAAGCCTGCTGAAATTGTTGGGAATCTATCAAAAAAAGTATTTTCACAGAATTAGCAAAGCACAAATCAGACCTGTGGATACATATTGGTCAATATCTCAAAACACAGTTAACTTCAGCTAGTGTTCACTGCCGCTAATTGACAATGATGTGCATCTTACATTTCCCCTGACAAGAGCCGACTTCAGATTTGTTATCTCTGCTATTAATTTCTGTTCTTTATAAAACATAGATTTAGAGTTATGACACCGCTTGCAGCAAATTAAAATTTCTAAATAACAGCAAAGTTCAGTCATAGCATCATGAGTGAATCAGCTGTAGTATATTTAATTATTCTCTACAAAAAGCAAGTCTCTCATACTATGTTTAAGTTTATATATATAGACACACATACATTCAGAGTAAATTTACTGTACTATGCTTGATTTCTCTTCACTATACCTATTTTCTTTGCTATCACTGAGAGCATTTCCAATGTACATATTTGCTCTGACACCTCTGGATATCATTACCGTGTTCTCTCATGCCCTTGGGTGGGATTGACTCACTTCCATCTCTTCTGTTGCTATGAAAAAGTAAATGTAGCTACAAAGCTTCCAATTAATTGGATTGCTTTTTCTCCTGTATGCATTTAATCCTTTTATCTATATACCTGAAATAGGTTGTTCTATCATCCAAGTCATATTCATATTTTACAACAACTCTTGGATAATTTTTGCAGAATTTTATACCTGGCTCTTGTGTTCCTTTTCCCTTTGATTAAGCCAGATGAAGAACAAAATAAAACAAGTTGACTACATTTAATCCAATAATTATGACAAATTCCTCAAAAGTAAAAGTTTCAGAGAAGCAGGCCTTCTGTGGGTGCTCCCTTCGTCAAGTACACACAGGTAATACTTCTTTCTGTGTCTCATAAAGGCAAAAAGAACTCCTAAAATTGAACTTCACCCACTCCAATCAAAATGCCACTCAACTGCTGATTGAAATATCCTTCATTCAAATCAGAGTGAGTGCCTTTAATGACTACCCAAATGGCTGTCAAATTAAATAAGAAACAAAATGCAAATAAATTAGCATTCCTAGCTACTGATACACTATAAATATTTATGAGGAAAAAAAGATGCTGTAATTTCAAATGATACCACAGGCCTATTTTGTACAAACAGTTAAAACAGTTATACATGCAATACTGTACTTTGCAATTTTTTTCCATTTCACATCACCATAATCACCTAATAAATATTTAAATGGACCCATTTGCTGTAACTATAAAAGAACCGTGTAAACTTGTTGTCATCTAGACACATAAGCCGCAGTGGAGTCAATGAATTTCAACAGTCACTTAATATTGCAAGCCACAAGCTACCTTAAACCTGCCAGCAACTGTCTGCCAGGAAGCTACTGTAGCACCACGGCTACCTCCTCCAACCCAGGACACGAGATTCATTATGAATGCTAGCATTGCTACTCTAATTAGGCCTGGGAGAGGTTTAACAACCATGCTACAGTCTTGCTGCTGACAAATATAAAAATAAAGCCTTGTTCAAATTAGCAATGTGAAGTGAGAAGGCCTAGAAGCAGCAACTGTCTGACCAGTAGTGAAACAGTTCTAATCTATAGTGAGGTTATTTTGCTTCATAAACTGCTAGTATGTTACCTGCAGGAGGTCTCCCTGTAAAATGAATTATAGTAAGCTATATGTGATAATTAACCGTGCATTAGCAAATATCTTGAAACAGGGGGGCTCTGTTTTCTCTGTATTTTGACTAATAAAAGCATGAATTTGTTCAACAAATGATCATTTAGGTTGTGGAATGCTAAGCATATTGGAAGAACACAGTAAGCAATAGAATATTGTAGGTGGACTAACAGTTTCCTTACAAAAACAGGCTGTTTAATAGGCTGGCTCCATACTACGTTATTCACAGTACTAAAAACCACAGTGTTGGGAAGACAAATACAATATACATTTAAAATAATATAAACCTTGTACTCCTATTTACTTTAAAAATGCCATGGATGTGACAATAAAAAAAATCCATAAGCAAACGTTTATTTCAGAAAGACAAAATCCCAAATGACTCTTTCCAGAATGTAAACAGATAGTGAGGCAATTGGTATGGTCATCTTCTCTAGAGGGGAAAAAAATGTAGCTGAGTTTAAAATAGCCTACATCATATGAATGTGAAGTAAGGCAAAAAAAAATCATATTAATTTATTATGTATACTGTTTATCACAATAAAAATAAAGTGGTGCCATAATTTATTTTAGCTTCATTTACATCTTATGAAAACATATTTAACCATAATGCTCTATTGAACTGTGACTGTACCAGCCATATTCTTGGCTGTGAATTGGGGGTCAGAGCCACTTCAGCACACACAGGTTGGCAATCTGTGCCTCTTTATACATGCTGGAGGGACTGGAGCTCAGGCTTCCAAACATCACAAGCTGCAACTCTTTTTACTACAAGTAATCTATCAGCTTTAACCAGACTCTATGTAGTAATGACTAATTATAGGATTTGGCCTTATCATGGGAAGATACGCAGACCCAGTGTTACTGTGATGAACCGCAAGTATAAAGAGAAATCAATGAACAATGATGTTTCAGTTCATAAATATCAGCATTCAGAAGTCTCTCAAAGCTTTTAAAATCTTTAAAACATTAGAAGTGTTCTCTAATTAAATTCACGATAAAGCTGAGGTCAGAATATACCTCTCAGTTGTATCTCTCCATTTCCTTCCACCCACCACAGCTCTCATCTGCCCTGTAACAAACAGCGTGTCTGAAGCACTGGATCTTTCACTTAGCATGCTGGGTCATTTCAGTTGAGGTAGGGGGTATCAGCAAGATATCCCCTGATTTCTGAGGCAGGGAGTTATTGGTAAGATGCCAGAACTATGAACATGTAGCAGACATTCAGTCTTAGAGTAAGAGAGGATACTAAGAAAGTTGGTACCTGGAGAAAACTGAAAGGGTGTGACTCTAGCATCCTGTGATACACAGTCAAGAGCAAGAATGGTCCTCATCAGTTCCTTGCAGCCTTCCTTTTGAACATCCATTTGATTCAACCAAAGGATATTGGCTTGATATGGGCTTTCTAAGATCTACAGAAGTACTATTTTTTGGCAGCTAGTAGATGTAGACATATGTATCATACACGAAATATTTTCTTATAGTTAAATTATTGTTGCCATCAGATTACAAAAGATGGGTCAACAACACATTATTTAGAAAGCATATAGAAAGAAAATATGTGTACTTCTTACAGAAAATACTATATATAATTAAAAAGTTACTACAAATAAATGGAAAGCACATGTATTGAAGTTGTTTTTCTTATTTTTTCTCCAAAGGCTGCAGTTTATTTCTCCTACTTACACTACAGAAAGATAAGAATTTATAAAAAAACAACTGGCACTAATTTGGCTATCATTACAGTCCTCCAAGAGACTATACAGTTTTTGTTTTAAATTCATGAGTGGCAATCAGCTGGAAAAGGAGGATGAGTTTGAGGTTCTATTTTTCCCTAAATCTCTGTCATAAATGTGTTTGATTTATGTCCAAGAACTATTTGAGTGTATAATTTACTATTTTTTAATGGTTCTCTCTCTCAACAACATGATTGTTCTTTACAAGTAAGGGCATCAGATTATTTTAACCATCACACTTTGAGAGTGACCACATGTATTCATACTACTGCAGTTATTAAAGTTTAAAAATCCAGTAACACTTTTAAAATTTAATTTTCAGAACCAAACCCAGCCCCCTAAAAGTTGTTTTTATCATTGCACTAACCTTCAGTTTTCTAAGGTAAATGAGAACTTACAAAGTAGTGTGCTGTATTTTCTCAGTTGAGTAACATTTATAGACTTTCAGGCAGAGGGTAAGATTGCCCCCTTTTGGAATTTTTAAGTGTAACAGTCTAAATATAGAATTAGGTGCAAAGCATTCCTAATCCCCACCCAAGACATGCATCTCATCAGGGATTATTTGTGCTTCATACTGTTGTGTTCTAGTCTTATTATGTATGTGGCTTCACATTCCTTATTAAAGCAATAGGCATGAAAGAATTCAACTGCTCTTGCCAGCAACCACAAAGGCACAGAATATAAAGTCAGATAAAGGTAAACATATGGAACCCTCCAAGGAATGCAGTAGTAAAGATGGAACATATGACTGCATTCCCCCCTTCTCAGCTCTGTAGGACAAACTTCAGAGACAGTAATCTATAATTACAGAGTACTGTAAAGTAGCATTGTCTGATAAAATTCACAAAGATCTTTGTATTTTAAATAAGAATTGAAACAACTGAAGTCCTGAAAACAATCAGGACAATTCTTCCGATTCCAGATTTAATTTAATAGCAAAACCACCCTTGATATACTGAGCTGCTGGTGGTGTTTTGTTGGTTTTTTTTTAATTTGTCATCTTTAAAATCTAAATTATGGTCTTTCATCAAATGTTCTAGTCCTTTAAAGAGATGTTAATGACTGTAATCAGAAAATGCACAATAACCAGGAGTCTGGATGCAAATCTGTATTTTCATTACAATCTTATTTTTATTATTACAGTCTCATAATGTCAAATATAGCAATAATAATTTGTTGCTGAAAGCAATGCAGTTGAGTCCTTTTAAGTAGTTAATAATTAGAATTATTTTGCAAATAAAGCATCATTAGTCTGTTGCTTGACCAGTAGCTTCTTGTGGCATCTAATTTTAGAAAGCTAATCTTTTTATAATATGTAATTACATTATACAGCACATTCCTATTTTTGTTTCAAAACTGAAAAATATTCTGAACTTGTTTCTGTTCAGTTCATTCCACATAACTTTGGCATTATGGCCCTAGATCAGTGTTTCTTACTTACATTTGCGTGGATAGAATCATAAGACCCATACTATATTTTATGTCCTGAGGTATTCCATCAGTCTTCGAGCACAGTCAAAGCTGTGAAACCAAGTAATACCTTGCCTTAAAGCCACCAATCAATAAACCAGTGTATGCTTTTGACAGCATTTTTACAGGAAGGTAAAGCCACCTCTGCTGATTTGAGCATAGGTTCACTCAGTAGGTGTACCTATGTGAGGCTGCACCTCACATTTTTTCTATTACCTGTGTATTTATTTGGAAAAGGGATATGGCTCTACCTCCAGCCAGCACTTCTCTCAAGCAATTTGTTCCCCATGGAAGACTGACTGAATTTAGTATGCAAAGGTTATAATTGCATTTTGCCATGGCACAGGCTAAAAAATTCTACTTCCCCTGTCTGCCAGTCGAAACAAAAAAGCTATGACATTGCTTCAGATTTAGCCCATGGATGGTCTCCTACAGACATGGCCACTCCTTAGAGCAAGGACTCCTCACTGACCTGACCAGGACTGTGCAATCAGGAGTCAGCTATTAGGAAAGGAAAACAGAAGCTCTGATATGACTTTAAGGAAAAAGAAGCAGCTATTTATATCTTTAATAGCATTATTGTTCATTAGGTGGGAAAAAAACTAATGGAATTAAAGTTATTTTTGTTTTATTTCAGGTATTATTCCCAATGACTAAGTCTGGAACCCCAGTCCTCTTGAGATGGTACTGAAACACCTGCTATACCTGTCCTCTCTGCTGTTGCCTCAAGACCAAGCAAAAAATCTCATGTAAATAATTCCTGGTTTATTTGTTGACATTTTTCTTTCTCAATTGTTTTCACCAGTGTCTGCTCCATCCTTTTTGGCACATATGTTCTTCAGGTAGAAAAGATTACCCTTAAGCCTCTCCACATGTTCTTTTTAGCTATATTAATAAGGGCTAACTTAAATAAATGGCTTCAGCCTATGTAACTTAATACATATTTAGGCAAATGTTTAAGAATAAGGTCATTAACAGTCTGTCTCATCATTGTTTCAAGGGTAGAATCATATTTTTTTTCCCAGGAATGATAATTTTAAAGCTATTTCAGTCATCAAATCCCACTCATTTTCATATGAACCTGGTGGCTCAAAATCAGCCAAGAGTTTAATCTAAAGAAATCTATTAGTATGTCTTCACCTATAAGTAATTTCTCAAGTAGTTCAATATCCATCTGACAATGGCGAACATGGAGAGATCTCCCAATGGAGACAGATTGTAGACTGACATAAACCAGCAATATAGTAGAAATCAGAGTATTAGTGGGAGCTACATTCAAGTATCTCATCGCAGCTGAAACAAGACTTCTGTTCAAGCAAAATAGGAAGAGCAGAGAGATGGTACACCACATCAGACACACAAGAAAACAGAATACCTAAGCTGTGCAATTCTGCTGAAGAACTCATCACCTCAACTCTCTATGCACTATTAAAAAACACCATGCCATTCATCTGTTTCAGCCCCAAACTCTAAGGAATATAACATTTGGTTTTCCATCTTACTACAGTCAAACTTATATTGCCAAAGACTATTGTCTTCCAATAATTTTATAGTTCAGTCAACTAAAACAAGATTAGAGAGTAATAGTGGTTTATAGTAAACAGCATGCTTGAGCATCAGTACTGATCTTATACCCTGAGAACAATGCTATGGAACAATGTTCATGTGGATGCTATAAAAATACCCATCTTTCAGTCTTTAAAATACTCACATTTCAGTTTTTAAAAATAATTTTTAAAATTTAATTTATTATCATTTTAAATTTTTTTAAAAAATTAAAAATCCATTAATAACATTTTTTCCTGTGGTTAGTATTATAATATTCTTAATCTCTTAGATATCAAACTTTAAAGAGTGTGATGAAATTGATCCTTATCATTTACATACATTTCATCTTTGCTTCACAGTAAATACATTGTCACAATACTGAAGACTAGATATTGTAAATGTTTATGTTTTCATTAAAAAGCTGAAGTACCAGCTTTAAAAGCACTATTACATAAAAACCACTGAGTGTAACAAGATGAACCACAATGTAACTTTCCAGACTCTTTGCCCAAGTTGTTTAATACCCTGTGTATTTCTGTTGAGGAAAAGTGAGAGCTTAAGTTGAATTATGTCCTTGCTGCTTTCAAAATACTTTAAACAGTTACTTAAACTGTAGCCAGTATGTCATGTATTCCAAAACAGAATATAAGAATCTATGTATTTAGTGTCACTGTAAGACTTTTACCTAGAGTTTTCCTTACAGTGCCATGAAGTTAATCATAAGGAAGGAATGCACACTCTGATCATACTAATTAGCTTACTAAATATGACTTGTAAAGAGATCACTTTAATATGTCCTCAAGGATGCTTAAAAGCCATTTTATTAAGAGAAATACTTGGTTTCCTCTGCTGAAACATTAATTGGACCAAAAGGCTGTCACTAAGTAATCTGTAGTTGTCTTGATATCTATATATGGAAGAGGAATACCACAGTAAAACATACATTCTGTATTTAATAACCACATTTTTTAATTTTATAGTCACTGAAAAATACTCTACAAGGATAAGGATAGGAGCAGGAGAAAATTCACTCATGCTTTCAGAAAATTTAAGTATAAACTTTATAGGGCATACGTTTTTAGATATAAAGGTCATGAACCAGTGCTCTGGATCTCTCAACTTAATTCTGTGCTTTTACTTTACCTCTTTACCATTAATGGAGGACACTAAGGAGCGCGGCCAACTGATCCACAGTTTTGTTCATGATTTTAAAAGTGCTTCCAAAAAAGTGTTAGGTGCAATAAATTTTTTAGCTGCTTCCTTAAGCTTAGAAGCCCCCTCCCCCCATGTTTACCATGCTTCAGAGATTTTTAGAATATGTTCTCATCTTTGCCGTGTTTTGATATAGATTCTTCCCGTTCTGTCACCAAGTCCCTTATGGGGACTGGGGCTTTAACAGAGACAAGTTCTTAATTCAGTTAGCACACTGGAAGCTTGGGTGGGAGATTGCCCAGCTGTCTGTGCCTGCTGCTACCATCAGGCCTTCTCTGCTAATTCTTCAGTAGTATCTACATGAGTTACAGGTTCTATCTGTTTATAGGTAGGTTCTAATCAACAGTACTCTTCGTTCTCTTTCTATGTTCTGAGGAAGGGTGGAAGGCATCATACTTGAAACAAACCCAGCATCACTGCATAGCAGTTGTCACAAGAACAGTGTTACTTGTGGGACAGGTAGGAATTCTGTTTGCTTATTTGTTTAGAAGGAAAAAACTCTCCATCATTAACAAATCTATTATGGAGCCTGGCTGAAACATGTGGCTGGGCTAATACAGTGCAACAGAATCTGAGTGTTCTTAACAGAGAATTATTTGAAAATATTTGAAAGACTCTTTGTGAGTGTAGGAGAGAATGCTTATTATGTGCTTCTGTAATCACATATTTCATCCAAAATTAGAATCTGTTGAGTAAACCCCAAAACAATTTATGATTTCTCTAAAGCAATTCCGACTCTTTCCAATTGTTCCTCCGGCAACTAAAAGGCCATGTAGCACAGAAACAGCTGTAGGCTGCAGAATGTTTTAATCTGATTTACTGGTGAGTTTCCACTGCGCTTTTTCAAAGTTGAAGACAGAGGATACACTACTGGGCTCACAAATATATCCAAATGCTGAAGGCTGGTTATAAGAGGTATAATAGAAGGATTGGAAGCTGTGCCTTCAATACGAAGCTTTCTTGTATCTATTAAACATCAACTCAGCTAGCTTGCCTGTATTTACAATGCCCTACATTTTCTTCTAATACCACTTAAAAGAGGTCTAACAGTGTTTGTAACAAGTCATATAATTAGCTAGGCCATTTGATCAGTAAATTTGGGTTGCAAAGCAGAAATTCTATACAAATGAGAGGGGAACATAGTAGAATGGTGCATGCATCATGATTACTAAGTGCTCTGCACAGAAATGTCAGTTCTAAGGGATATATTTCCTGCTGGTCTAAGATGTGTTCTGAAGTAATAATTTACACGAATAAATGTTAACTGAATACTAAGCCCAATATGTGGCAACTCATTTGACACATATCAAGTTTCTCTACATGCTTAGGGAATGCATCAATTTAAAGGAGGAAGAGGGCTATTCTCTGGTGTTAACACTAGCCAATGAGTTTCCCCTGATTCTTATATATCTTTAAGGCAAAGCCCTTGGAGCAATAATTTTCTTTGTATCATTCTAAACAGAGAATCACAGAATCATAGACACATGGCAAAGTGTAATTGTAGGTTGAAACAGTGGAATAAGTACTGTATCCATCAGTGTGAATTCACTTTATAACAGACCTTAAACTCTGAACTGTGACTTTTTGATAATATTCTTATCTTTTGCCTTCCCTTTGAGAACTGCATTTGGGTATTAGTAAGAGGGCTAATTCCAACCCAGTTGGTACATTCTTTTGGCCTCCATTCATGTTTAGTATGAGTAGGAGTCAAACTCGTCAGCTGCATTCTCCTGGTCAGGATCTATCCAGGTTTCAACCTGTTATCCCCAATTCAGTCTTGTGCAATTCAGGAGACTTGCACTACAACATAACAGGAGTTCTGACACTTCTTGAAAAGCCAATCCCTCAGCTGGGAATTATTTTCCTGGATTTAGAACTGCACTAATAGTGGGTATTTATATTTTGTTCAAGGCCAAAATTTAAATGAGAATTAGAGGTCAAATGTAATATTTCTATTAAAGGGGTTTTTTTTTAAATTATCTTTTAAGAAGAGCTGAATTTAATCTCAAAACATTGTTTTTAAACAGAAGTCAAACATTTCTGCTATTTTTTTTAATAAACCATGGAGAAGTTCAGCACTGATTCACAAATATTTTCCAGCTGATAAAAAGCTATTAACGTAAAAAAAAAAAAAAAGACTAAAATGTAGCTGTAACTATTTCAAAAAGAATAAATTTAAAATCACTATTTTCTGGTTGCCCTTTTCCTCTTCTCATCCTAGGCCAGCCAGACATCAAAACAGTGTTGGCTGGTACTGAGCCACCCAAGCACTGGCTGCCGAAAGTCAGAAGCACAAGAATGTTTCACCAAGTTTAGTGAAAGTATAGTCATTTATGCCAGCAGTGTACACAAACACATTTAGAAATATGATTACCCTGGGAATTGAAATGACCTCATTGACATTTAATCCTCTTTTTTAAAATATTGCTTGGGAAATTTAATACTTTATATAATAAATAGATTCATATTTTTATTAAAAACTGATGAGCTTTTAATCTTTTCAAAGAGATTGAAACCTAGGTCTCCCTGTTTCTTAGAGAGAGCCACCAAATTCCAGATGCATAATTTTTAATATTAAAATTGAGAAATTATTTAGCTATGTGATTTCAAGCTGATCTTCCAATAAAAAAAATCCACAAAAGTTTTTTTGGTGCAGACATATAATCTTTTATTTTCTTTGTTTTCATGGAAGATCTGGATTTTTCTCTGAATTATATGATTGCTTCAGATTACCATGAACCTTAAACAAAAAATAATGAATAAAAATCTAAATGAAAAGTAGTTTTCTAATTTTGATAGCTTCAGTTCAATCTGTAACAAGCAAAGCTTTAAAGACTCTGAAGTATTTCTACAAGGTAAATTCAGCTGCATGCAGAGCATTAGATCTAGGGGTAAACACACACCCACACCTAGCACCTCTAGAAGTACTTTCCTTCCCTAATAACAGAGGCACTGAAACAGCATTGACAAAAAGAGTAAAGAAAGAGGGAAAAAATGGTTTTCGATTTTGGATACAGCTTAGTTAATCCATTCAGTTGAGAATTTAACCCTATCTATCTGACATTTTCTTTTTTGATAAAGAGTCCAAAAGAGCACTTTCGCAATGATAGCTATTTAACACTAGAATATACAAACTTAACATTAGTAACTCCCAATTACTTCACCTAAGAGAGTAATGAATTTTCTACATCAAACATCTACAGTATGATTAACACAAAATGAACACAGTTGATTTAAAAAGCTTCTTATATGAGCTTCATTGAATGCATTGATTTGTTCTACAGGCACACACTGACGACAGTTTGGAGTTCAAAAGGACTTTCCAATGGATTAAACTCTGTAAAATATCTTAAATATAGTTAACAGGTAAAGGTTAATCCTACTTTATACAGGAGCTTTTCCAGTCATAACTAATGTTTTTTATAAAACTGCTATTTATGGGGAAATTTGTTTTCATTAAAACAAAAATCTGTCCTTTTTGGGGAAGACCAAGCTTATCCTAAAACCAAAAGAGCAGCTGTATTTTGTGGATTTAATAGTAACAGTACTGAATCTTACTTGATTTCAGGGGAAAGTATTTCTAGCACTAACGATTGGGAGAATTGCCTGTCTTCATTCAATTTGGCTGAATAAGGAGTCCTCAATTTATTCTAAAAATGCAGAAAATACTTGTAAACTCCTAGATTTGTAACTTCTAATGACATCATCCACTAACTCTACACTAGGGAAGCTCTATGAACAGTAAAGGCAAGAAGTGCAAGAGAGGTCCTGTTGAGATTAGCAGTAAAGTTTTAAACCCAATCAGTAAAATTTTGGTAAAGACCCAGCATAATTGGACATGCCATCACATTGAAAACAAAGGAAATGGGTATTAATTCCTCGGTGAATTACTGGCTACTCTTCTGTCAGAGCATGTGCTGAGCTCAGTACAAAGTTTTAGGTAAGTTCTTTGGAGACTTTCTTTATTGTGAGCTTAAAACTGTTAAGCTATCTTTAAAAAAAGAAACAAGAACCACTAAATCAAGTATGTGGAAAGAGTACAGACAAGAATGTCATGTTACTTCCAAGACAGCCAGTTAAATTGTAAAAGGCATGTGCAGGCCAAATTTTTTGTATCAGAAGGAGCAGTCTCCATGAGACTATTTAGTTACATGAATCACTACCTAGAGCCTCTGACAAGATACAGTCAAATCAAATTCTTCCAGAGAAGATACACTCCTGCTAAGTTGTACCACTGCTTTTCACATCAAACAGGCATCATAATCAGTGCAAAAAATCTAGCCTGGTGTAATGCTGCAGTTCCCCATAAAAGTTCTAAAAACTAGAAGTGCCGTTGCTACAGCAGGCACATGAGCTTTGAATCCACTGCTAATGAGTATTGTTTGTGAAACATACTGAGAAATAATGGCAGGTTAACACCAGGTTTCAGAAAATCCAAATGATCCTTTTTTATTCTATTTGTCATGGCAGTCTGAGTTTGTTAGCGCAATGCAGAGTTCCTTAATCTTCCATTGGCTGGAGTTGACTTGACCCATTCAAAACTGGTCCCATAAAGTTTCTGGTAATGCCAAAGTTTACTTATTTTTTTAGTTATCAGAAACAAAAACACACACACCTTTTTTCTGAGAATCAAATGAAAAAAGAACTTTTTGTAAAAAACAGTTTGTCTCAGACTGTAATAAAACTCTCCGCATACTCATTTGAGCTGCCAGTTTTTAGTACTAGGTTTGCTCACATGTAAATGCAGGTAAGTTATTGATATTAACACCCTCCCATAAACTGACTCTTGAAGAAAACAGTAGAAATGTGAACAGTTCCATAAATAGAAATTACAAACACCCAGTCTTAAATGCGATGATTACTTGTTTATAAATATGTCCCACTAAAAGGTATTGACCACACAATCAAAGTATCAGTATGTACTTGGATTAAAATATCAGCATATACTTGGAAGGCAAAACAAAAATGTTTGCTCCCCTATAAATATTTGAAATGCCATTCTTCGTATAAAATATTCCACATATTTAGAGAACAGGAACGAAATAATCTGCCTATGCATCACATTAAAGGAAATGCAATTTCATTCTTCAAAGATGAAAAATTGTGTCCAGAAATGCATATAGTAATCTGCTCATCAAATAAGTGAACTATGTAAGAAATTATTTGAAAATACTTACATACAGTAGCTCCAGTTTGCTTTCCCTCTCACCAGATTACTCTGTTTTTTACTTCTGCTGTTGTTCAAGCCTCAGCCGAAACAACCCGTCTTTGACAAGGATGCATTTCCTCAGAGCTGCTTTGTCTGTCTGCAACTCCCTAGATGAACACTGTTCCGATAATTTATATCACTATCGGAGTTCTGTTGCTCCCCTAACACAGGCAGGGCGTCCACTCTGTCATCTCCTGCTTACTGAGCTTCTGCAGGAAAGAAACAATAGATGAGAAACTGACAACTGATAGTATCCAACTACTCGAGGAAAAGCAACCTGAGACCACAAAGTAACACATTAGACTGTAATGGTATACTAGAGTATGTCATCTGTCCTCCGGTGGCATTTTGAACCCCCAGAAAAACTAAAAAATACTGCTAATAAGTTTGTACTGGCACAACACCACTGGAAAAGGATTTTTAAACAATCAGTAACATGAATATCATTGCATGCAAAAGGTAGATATTCCTTTAAAATGATATTACGTCTTAGGAAAAGGAAAAATTCTCAATTTCTCCTTACCAAGAGAAGAGCAAAGGCTGAAATAATCCTGACAGACACTATGTTCCACTTCAATGAATTAAATTACATTACTAATGTTAGTACTGTAATGCTGACAATTATGTTGCATGAGGATGAGAAGCAGTGTAACTCTTTAAATAATAAATCATCTGTTTAGAGGAAATAAAAGGAAATAATTTTAATATTCTGATGAAGGGCCATCTTTTTAATACAGCTTCCTAAATTTATTCTAGTGTATGAGAGACCTTAATTACAATAACTTCTGTGGTGAAACAAGTGAACAGATGAATTGTAACATGACTCTTCAAGGCAAGCTCTTCATCAAAAAGAGAAGTCTCCACAAGATTTAGTTATATGAATGAATAATAATTCCCACAAGCCTACTCATTTATACAGTGGTGAATTCCATTCTGTGTGAAGGAGTTCATAGAAATTTTATCAGATAGCTCAGGTTAAGAAAGTATTTGATTTTGATGGAGAGTTCAGATAAGAATTTAAATCTCCATTAAAAATAATCAATGCACTAACATCTATTAAGAATCACAAAAACTGCTGGAAGAGGCAGATCTGTTACTACTTCTTTAGAGTTCAGTAAAAATAATTTTTATAGACAGGACTAAACATTTTTAACACTTACTTACAGCCTCCTCTGGGATGGTATACACTGCTGCCAACTCAGCACCACTTCCTGACACTTCAAGTGAAAAAAGAAAGAAATGTTAAACACAGTGGCAGAATAAAAGTTTAAGTGCCTTGACTCATTTTGCCAAATTGGAATCTGATTGCAATACTTGAGATAACACAGCTTTTATAAGAGGGCATTACCTTTTTCAATTGCAATCTATGAGTTGGGATTTTTGCCCCCCAACCTCCTTGCAGAATATACAGTATCAGAATCTTGACATTTGAAGCATTTATATTATAGGGAAGAAATAACCACTTAAAGACAGAAAGCACATAAAGATATAAATCCAACAATGTCATTAAATTCTTAAGAAAATTTTCCTACCTAATACTCCCCAAATATAGTGCTCAGATTCCAGAAGTCCTTAAGGACAGAAAGCAAAGATATTATGGAGCCAGACTAGAACCACTTATTACCAGGACCTCATTCACATGGTAGTGTTGGAGAGCTAGGAGACGAAATAATTACAGTTACAAGGCTTTAAGCATGACCTTCTATGGACAAGCTTAGCCAGCGAGGTGCTATTCTCACCCCCCTGGTAGATAGTAAGCTGGAGGAAAAGGGAGGAGAAAGGAATCTGGTGGAAATTTCATTGTACGCCATTCCCTGAATGAAAGACCTTTTAGTGCACTCTAAAGACAATCTGTTTTGCTGTAAATCCTTGTTTATTTTACTTAGTGCAAAGAACAGATAGAAGACAAACCATTTCACAACTTATGTAAAGAAAACCCTCCCACAGTCATAATAGAACAGATCTTGACATGCTAGAGATGCAGCACGTATAGCTGGAAGAAGCAGTGGAACGCAACATGTCTTGTATTTCTGGTGGAAAGCAAGAAGCAAAGAGGGGACTGAAGTAGTTACTACTTGGAGACCCTTGTAGAATGGAGAATGAAGCAAGGTTTTGAGGCACACACCAAACTGTGTTCAAGGCCCAGAGTAAAGGTCTTGGTCACTAGAGCTCACGGGAATTACAGTAGAACGTGTAATAAATGAAGTCTTGAGAGCCTCAGTTGAAGCATTATCCAACATACTATTTTGTCAGTGTCCTGGTTTTGGCTGGGATAGAGTTAATTTTCTTCCTAATAGCTGGCACAGTGCTGTGTTTTGGATTTAGTATGAGGATAATGCTGATAATAAGCAGTGCTTACACCAGTCAAGGACTTTTCAGCTTCCTTTGCTCTGCCAGGGGCACAAGAAGCTGGGAGGGGGCACAGCCAGGACAGCCGACCCCAACCGACCCAAGGGCTGTTGCATACCATATGACGTCATGCTCAGTGTATGAACTGGGGGGAGTTGGCCAGGGGGCAGTGACCACTGCTCAAGGATGGGCTGAGCATTGCTCATCAGGTGGTGAGCAATTGCACTGTGCATCACTTGTTTTGTATATTCTATCATCATCATCGTCATTATTTTCTTTTCCTCTGCTGTCCTGTTAAATTGTCTTTATCTCAACCCATGGGTTTTACTTTTTTTCCCCCGATTCTCTCCCTCATCCCGCTGGGGAGTGGGGAGGGTGAGCGAGCAGCTGTGTGGTAATTAGTTGTTGACTGGGGTTAAACCATGACAGTCAGAAAATTCCCAAACTGTTCCCATCACCAAGGGCAAGCTATACTGATGTCATCTTATGGGGGGAGGGTCAATAAATATTATATTAATAAACATATAAATAGTTTTACACATAGAATGAAATTATTAGTGTAGAAATTCACAAGATACTTGAGACCTTCAGCCAAAGAAGTTGAAAAATATTATATTATGATTCATTTTAGCAATAGGCCACAGATACACTTTCATAAACATCAGGTCTAACTTCAGGAGTGATTCAAGCTCAGTCAGACTAGGCCTCTAAATCACTTAGGTGCATCTGAAATTTTTGCTTGAGATGGAGCCAATTTAAGGAAAGAATGAATAACAAAGCTTTTCTTAAACAAGCACTAAGTAATGTATTTAGATTAGAAAACAACTAACAGAGATGTGAATATTACTCATTGAAAGATTAGAAGGGACAATTATGGCAGGATTTCCTGTGACTTTAGGCAATCCTCAGAGGCAAAGGAATGATGCTATTTTTAAAGCAGCTGCTGTTTACAATGTTCCCCTTCAGATCTCCACTTTGGACCATACTGCAGCAGGGACCCTCTGCTGACACGAGAAAATACTTGAGTCAGTATTTTCCTTCCCAATCTTTCAGCTGACCTAAGCAGCTCCTACCACTTCCCAGGCTAAGATGACTCAGCACTACAGTTAGATAACATTTTTTTCATTCCTTCCTAAAGTTCAAGTAACACACAGTCTTTCACTCCTTTCAAGTTCAAACCTCAGCAGACCCCTGGCCCTCTGAAGCACCAACAATTCAGCTGTACTAAGGCTCAGACAAGAATGAGTCGGACATTGACATCCAAAGAAAGCAATCATTTATTGCTGCATCTATCATTATGTAGGAAGACTCTGACAGAAATTCTTCATTTCAAGCCTTTGTCATCTGACAAGTATTCCTAACCAAAGTTGGGTTTTGCCTTTTCAGACCCCAATGGTCCCCTGTAAACCTACGCATTTGTGCAAGGGTGAATGTCATCCTCTGAAACCCACCAGCACCACCTTATTCAGGAGTGTATTACCAACATTATGAAATCCCAAATCAATCCAACTGGGATATTTTCCCTGTCAATAGTAGCAATACTGGCTTTTGTTTGGAATAGTTAATCTTTCCTTTTCATGAGCAGCATCATTCTACTTCAGAGATGGGGACAGTAGCTGAACAGCATTCAAACCTGAATATCTGAAGTTACCACCCAGTTCCTTACTAACCAGCCTCTCCAGACAGCTAACAGCACTCTACATCCTGATGTCAGTTACAACTTCATCTGCAGTGGACAAGTTCAAACCTCCAGCAGCCAATAGCTGTGTGTACCTTCTGCATGCACTTCTACTGACTCTGAATTATTAACTCTGCTGGAGCATCTGATCAGTGCTAGCTATTTTTGGCTGGTATTCACAGCTCCAATTGAGTAGACTCTGGCGAGTACACCTGGCAACACTGGCTTAGAACAAGGCTCACACAGACACACAACACAAACAGGAAGAAATGGAGAGAGCGCCTGGGTGTTATTGATATAAGATTGTATTTTTACTAGGCTAATAAATATGGTGTCTGCTCATTCCTGTAGGTGTGTGGAAATCTCATTTCACAATGTCACATTCCTGAAGAGCACAGTTGGCAAAATCCAGATAATGCACGTTAAATACAACATGCATTACCTGGTCATTTTATAAATTAGACTGCAGCAGACTAAGAAGAAATAAGTAAGGGAAAGGTAATCCCACACAAAACTGCTATCTTCACTTCCGATGCTGATTTAGCCACCATCATTCCTATCAAGCTAGACTAATTGCTTTGTTTTTGTGGGCTCCTAGGGAATAACATTACTATGAGTTTGGAAAAAATAACAACATTGACTGTGCTGACTTTTGATCAATCACCACCTAGCCAGGAACGTCAGACCTATTAAGTGTCCCACCTTTGCCAAAAATTAATGAGCCAAAAATAAGTACCAGAGGTTGGAACCAGCTCTGTCTCAGCTGTATTCAATGCAACAGTCTCACTGGAGGATGAGGAAAGGGAAAAAAGGAGCGAAAGAAGAAAGCAATTATTAGGAATAATTGCAGCATGATTTTTTTTCTTCACTATTAAGTATGAGCAACTACTAGAACCACATGGAACTTACGGTGGCCAAAGGGAAGATAGGTAATTTTAGATTTTATCAAACAAAGTTTCAAACAGACTCAAAATCAGGAAAGAACAATAGCTCTTCTTGCTTGGCATTTCATATACACATGGAGTTGAACAGAAAAAGAGTCGGGAGAAGGAACTAGCTTTGTATCAAGAGTTCCAAAAACCAGCTTATGAAAAAGCACAAATTAATTCTTAGTTTTCCTTTGAGTCTTTTGTAGATCCTAGTGAATTTTCATGAGACTACTGTTGCCCAGGAGCATTCCCCAACTTAAGCTGTGTAGTACAATACTGCTCCAAAAGTTCTAGCTTCAGATCAAATGCCTGCTTGCATGTTTTAAATGTAGTATCACCTCAACCACTTTAAAACTTAGATCTCTGTTATCTTACTATCACCAACTGTTTTAAGGATTGTAAACCTAAGGGCAAGATACTGGTTTTCGGCCTCCTAAGATGTAGTTAAGTCAAATTTGTGAGATGGAGATTAGAGATAGACTTAGTTTCACTGTTTAGTGGGCTGAGTGGATAGACAGTAATTTATACTGCAGTCTTAGAAGGTCACCTATTACAATGAGTCTAAACTGGACACTTTGCATCTTGGAGCCAGATCCTGTCCCAAACTCTTGATAAACTGCTTTATGCTGAAAAATTATTGAGCAGGCTTTTTCTTTCTTTTTTTTTTTTCATTACGTTTAAAACAAACATTCTAATATTTAAAAATGCCACCAAGAATTTTTATAGTAATTCAAAGAAACATTCTTTCTTAATTGTCCAGATCTTATAAAATTTCAGTAGGAACATCCAGGATTCTTTTTTTCATTCTGTACTATCACAGCCTCTTTTCCCTGTATTTCCCAAGATCTTTTGGCAACAATAGACTTATTTGTTTTCCTTTAATAAAATGGTAAAAAATGCTCTCAAGACAATGAAAAGGAACCATGCTGTTTGAAGTAACACTGTCATTATCCTGTCAATGAACCCCTGTAACCCTGAGGTTATGGTAGGAGCAAAAGAGTTTTAGTACAGGTAATGACTGCAGCTCCCACATCTTTCGAATTTGCCACATCAGAACAAAATTCCAGAGTAAATTGCATCCATTAGGATCATATTCTTGAATCACTTGAAAGTCAATACTCTCAAAATAAATAAAAGGTCAAAACCACTGCAGGTTTGCATTTCTCAGGTAAAAGGCTCAGACCATGATCTCACCCAGAATGGCTTAGGGTTCAATCAAAGGCTCAAAACACAAATTTACAAAAGCCAAAAAATCATTTTGACTTATCTAATGTTTTGTTTAGAAAGAAATTAAATCTGAAAAATTTCAGAATGCCAATTTTGTACCCACTTTCCACATGAAGTCTTGCCTTTTTGTATTTGAAACTACCATTACATTTCCACATTTCTTTATAAATCAAAAACTTAACAAATCTCAAAATGTTCTCTAGTGTGTTTTCTTTCAATTGTGAAACTAGGAGATGGATTGGATAGCCACTCTCTCACGCCACAGCTAGTTCTTTCACAAACTGTGTGAAATAATATTTTTATTATTATAATATTATAGTAATATTTCTATTATTATATTATTATGTTGTATACATGTATATACAGCCAATGTTACATTTATTCCGAGCCTCTGAACAGTCACGTCCTAGCTGCAGTGTGAGCTGAGGCTCCAGGATCCAAGTTGCCAAAGAGCCACCACACCCCAGGACACAGGACCAGAGAGTTACACTTGAATTGCCACTTCCAGAATAAAACCTTTGCCTCTCCTTCATGTTATATTACACAGTTGTTTCAGAGAGGTATTGAAATAAATATTTACACAATCAAAATAGTCACATGCACAAACATAATCCTGTATGGGGGGCTATCTGGATGGTTTTCTGACCAAATACATTTTAGGCTCATTATCTTGGCGACTACAGCACTAGCATTATAGAAAACAAAATTTTTAGATGTGGCCATCAAGTGGCTGAAGTTCAAAACTGCATCTTAAAATGTAAGCTGTGATTTCATGTGAGCTGAATGACTGTCTGCTGCAGTCTCAGGAATCTCACCTCACCTTTCCACACATCTCAGCCTCCAGACAAACCTTCCCACCCACATCCACAACCCAAAAGCCCAAATCTGCATTTGTTTTCATCAGACTATTGCCCTCCAGCCCCAGGGACTATGGTGTTGTGGGAAAAGAGTATAGCAAAGAAGAAAGATGACTGAAGTCTGGCTCTACCACCATTGACCCTTCAAAGGACACAGTGCTGCCCCAAATGAATCTGCTGGGCTTCCAAGGCTTCTGAGGCCCCACTAATACCTCGTAGCGTACACCTGCTGCATTTCACAGGCTTATAATTTCATCCCTGGTTTCTGAGACTTTTCACCTTCAGAATGCCACTTTATTTCTGAAATTACATCCCCTTCCACCAACTGCACTGAACCTCCCCTGAAACAAGCCTGAGTGTACCTCTCCCCTACCCAACCACCCAGAGGGGACACTAATTTGTACCAATCTTCCCAGAAACTCACTGGGACTGTGACCTTCCAGAAGCGTTTCCTCTGCCTGCGCTCCAGCACATGGTCTGTTAAATGGCTGAGAAGAAGCTGGGTCTTGCCTGTGAAGCCCAGGCTCTGCTCCAGTCTCCCTGGAAGGACCCATGCTGCCCTGAGTGGACCTGGGCAGGCTGGGCTGAGGAAGATTCTGGAGGGCAGGTGGGCAAACAGTTTGCAGGTGACAAAGTGGGGCATCTCAGAGTGAATGCAGCTCCAGGGCAGGGCTGGACAAGAAAGAAGCCATACCTCAGGTGATAGGAGACAACTTTTACCTCAGGTGACAGGACAGGAGCCTTCTGTCAGGTGACAGAAAAAGTTTTCCCTCAGGTGACAGGAGACAAGCTTCCCCCCAGGTGGCAGCAGAGCAGCCTTCCCTCAAGTGACAGCAGTTTTCCCTCAGGTGACAGGAGAGGAGCCTTCCCTCAGGTGACAGGAGACAAGCTTTCCCTCAGGTGGCAGCAGAGCAGCCTTCCCTCAGGTGACAGTAGTTTTCCCTCAGGTGACAGGAGACAAGCTTTCCCTTAGGTGGCGGGAGAGGAGCCTTCCCTCAGGTGACAAGAGACAAGCTTTCCCTCAGGCAAGCAGCAGTTTTCCCTCAGGGGACAGGAGAGGAGCCTTCCCTCAGGTGACAGGAGACAAGCTTTCCCTTAGGTGGCAGGAGAGGAGCCTTCCCTCAGGTGGCAGGAGACAAGCTTTCCCTCAGGCAAGCAGCAGTTTTCCCTCAGGTGGAAGGAGAGGAGCTTTCCCTCAGGGAAAGGCTTGAGCGCCACAGGGCAGGCAGCACCTCAGTGTTGTGCTGAGGGTGAGCTGGGAGGAAAGAACCCACTCTTCATGCTGAAAGGTTGGATTATAAATTCTCCTTCATCCACTTTAGACTTTGTGCTCAACAGCAGTGCCATTTTGCTTGCCACCTCACTGATCTGGTGGTGCTTGATTAAAAAATTCCAGAGGGTTTTAATGGTAAAGGGCTGGTCTAGTCACAGGTCTGGGATTTCTTTGGGGGCCTGGATGATATATTACTGCCATGTTGCTGTTGATTTTGCTGTATTTTTTTATTTTTTTTCACTCCCCTGTTCATTGCAAAGCTGGTACTCACAGAGGGAAGAATTACTCAGAAAGGGACAGAGGAGGGGGGTTGTTCTGTGATATTCTGTATTAGCAGATTAAGGGAAGGGACCCTTTGCTGCTTTGACAGGAATTGTGCTTTTACTGAGAGATGAGCAAATTCTGCCCTTTTTTTCTGACTTTTCTGTAGCTTTGAAGGGGTTAAGGAAGAAGCTGCATGCACAGTGTATCCTCATCTCAGACATAGGCTTTTTCCATGTGGCAACTGAAAAGTGATGTGGCAAAAAAAGCTAAAAAGAGGGAGGAAGGTGCTGCAATGTGAGACATGCAGTCATTGCCAAAGATTTCCTTTGCTAAACTGTTACTTTGCAGATTTAGCTGCCAACATTACATGGAACAGTGTTGGGGAGGAAGGAAATTATCCCATTCAGTTTCTGCTATTGCTTTTATCTTGATTCACTGGGGCTTTATGGGGGCAAATTCTAGTCCAGACAAGAAGAGCTGGAGGGTTATCTGACTACAAGCAGTGAAACTGAGGAAGAGATTTTTAGTGAATTTACTAAATACTGTAAAACTAAATACTGTAAATCAGTGGTAGTTTACAGCTCAGGTATCAGCCTCTGGTTCCCTGCCCAATGTTGTTTTGCTTTCACCACTCTTACTTTCTTTTAAACACATCTACATCCAGATAAAAGCTTCTTTGTAATTTTTATTTATTTGGAGGTTTCTGCATGTGATGGAAAAGCTTTAAATGGTAGATGCAGAACCAGCTTCAGATCTAGGCAAATTCTGCACTCACCAAAACAAATTTGAGCCAAATTTAGAAGTAGTGCCATATGACATGCTCTTGGGGAGTGAGAGGCTGGCAGTAGGCCCAGATCTGACAAAGATCTTTTGCACATTTTTATCTTTATACTCTGTGAATAGTCCCACTGATCATTCTGTCAACCTGAAGTACTAAAACATCATCAGGCTGGCCTTTAAGATTTAAAAGATGTGACCTTTAAACCAAAGAACGTTTTTTAAAAAGGTATTTTTTTAATTGCTTTCTGTTTACTGAGCCTTAAGGAAACATCTGCATCATGTTTTCCAGTCTTTTTCTGTGCAATGACAGAAACTTTTTTTCCCAAAATGAAACTGGAGGTTCTCTTGCAGACTTATGACTTTCAGAAATGGGACTTTAGGCAGATGTCATACATTGTAAGATTCTTGGTAGGAGTTGAGAGACTTGGCAACATAGGCAACACAGCACTGAGTCATTGAACCACTTGCTTAAAGTTTGCAGAATTGGTGCCTGGGATCCTAATTTTTTGGGGGCAACAGCCATAATTATATTGTGGCTAAGCAATGCATGTGCAGTTACGTCTAAGTGTGTAGAGCTTCACTCTTCTGGTGATTGCTTTATGTATCTACTTCAGTCTTCTCATTGCACCAGTTTCAGTCCCTCATGCAGCTGCTCTAGTGGAAGTACCAGTGAATTAAAGATAATTACAGGCCAATGACCAATGGTCTTATCCTGTGGAAATCATGGGAGGAATGAGTAAGAAGATGGCAGAGTCCGGTTTACCTTTAGGGTAGGCATCTTTTGGAGAAAGCCAGCATACCTGCAGCAGCAAGAAAAAAAGCTCTGAAAAATACTATGGAATTTCTCCAGATAACAACCAGAAAATTAAATGTTGTGTAAATGAGGACCACAAAATTAGTGTGTAGCTGGAAACAAGAGAGATACAAGCATTCAAAGTGTATTGTTGATGTATTTTAATTAAAAATTAAAGCAGCTTAGGGGCTGACCTAAAGTGTTGGCAGTGAAATCAAGCCAAATACCAAGAATGTTTGGTTTACATACAGCCCCAGCTGCGATCAGCCAATGTTGCTACAAGGTTCTACAAAGACTGTAATTACACAGAGTTAGAGGAAACAAAAAAGAAGTTGGTACAAGGGGAGGACGAGTGAATTACTGCACTATTTTAACCACTCCATTGGGGCATTTGAAGCAGGAGTGGCAAATTAGGACAGTCCATACTAAGACTCGGAGAAAACCATATCCACTAAGCATGGGTAGGAAATTACAGGCACATATCTCCAATCCCCACATTAATAAGAAACAGCTATATTCTTGGTCATTGCAATTGATCTCTTGGGAGTACTCATCACCTTGAAAGACAGATAAGTACCTAAAAAAACCTAACTTCTGCATTAATTTTGCAGAGAGCTGGAAGGAATTCAGTTAAAAAAAACAGTTAAATCAGAACTTCAGAAATTCAAGATATTATTTATGCAGCCAAATTGTTTTATTGAGAGAAAAATAGTTTGGCTTGTAAACATGTGTTGGCACAGAGAATACAAAATGTTGTCGTATAGAATGGGAGGTAAGGCTCGCATCGTTTCTTATGAGTTCGTTGGTGTAATTTCTTGGGATTCTGTCCTTAGTTGAGGATTAAATTTATGTGTTTGCACAAAGAAAGTAGTTGAATACATAGTCTTGTGTTAAGATGTAGCACTGATGTCAAGAAGATGAGGGTTAGCTATTGGACGAAGAGTTGCAAACTGTTTGATTCTGGCCATGTTACCTAATTTCTTAAGTTTTAAAGTGTTGTAAAATATAGTATTTCCTTCCTCCCACTGTTCTACAGAATGAGCTTCTCACACCAAAGACTTAGTTTTTCTGTGTTTATGCACATTACTCAATATATTGTGGCAAATGTTTTCCTTATTGAGAAGTTTGGATAGCCTGATTTGTCAGTTTTCCACTATTCAGATTTGCACTGCCCTAATAACCAAGAATGGTTATTTGGAGAAAATAATGATGGAAACTCGATTCAAATTTTTGGGTGTACATTTTGGATGCAGAATATTTTTTTTTTGCTGTGAGGAGCTCTGATTTTCATTAAGATCTGTCTTAAATATGAATCACTGAAACAAATAAAGTAATTTCTTAGGCTGCAGTATCTAGAAGCACCAAGAGCTTGCAGCACAAACAGCTAATATTTTCTGAAGTAAAGTATTTAAAAATTTGATTTTTTTTCTCTAACTTATATATTACAAACTATGAAAGTCACTATCAAGCAGCACTTTCCTACATATCTTTGATTTTGAAGAAAGCACTTAATACAGGATATGTTATACTTGCAGTAAATATATTAACATTTTTCTCATCCAAAATTGAGGCTGAGCAGGCAAATCATCAGAAAATAAATATTTTTTAAAGAAATGAAAGCTATTTTTATTTTCTTTCTATTTGAATTTAGCTTGAGACTGTGCAATCCTTTTATAAAACTAAAATATTGTATAGGAAGACTGATATTTTTCATTTAAATATCACCTCCTTATAAACCATTTTAATCTAGGTACCTATGAAGTCTGAAGAGCATTTCCTCAGATGTTGCTATCATATATTTGATGACTTGTCTCTGTAAAAATATTAGTAAATAATTTAATATCTATTTTTAGTATGAAAATTTGGATGATTCTTGCCTGACTTGATAGACAAGTCTCATAGGTATTACCATACTGCCCTCTGGAGTACAGTGACACAGCATGTGTATGATAAAAGTTTTATAGGCATCTGCTGTTCCTCTTTGCATCCAGGAAAACTACCACTGGAACAAGTGAAACCTTAGCTGTGCTCTTTGAAAGGGAGGATGAATGTGTGGTGTTTCACTTCACTTAGCCCAGAATTTTTTGGGTGAGTATCATGTTTTTTCTAGATATATATTACTATGTAGGATTTTATCCCTGGCTAGACCCAAAAGTGTTTGATTAAAATGTACATGATTATTGTAATATCACCTCACTGTTTGTTTTGAAATTCTTTAGTGTTGCTTTTAATATTTGGTTTAGAAGTAGCAGCTTGAGGTTTCCCAGCAAAACTGAATTTTGTTGTCCAGAGGTGCAAGACCAGGGTCAGACTGTCTCATTCAATCAAGCTTTTGTGACTCCTATGTAACCTAAGCCTCAAAATCCTGGGACTCTCCTAGAAGAAAGTAGTTGATCAGCACTAGGTATCAGACAACAACAAAACACATAATTTTTTCCTCTCAAGCTCAAAAAAAAGAGAGACATTTGGAAGCCATATGCATCTGTTGTTTCCTAAATTAATTCATCTTTTTTCAAGATTTGTCTTGTGGAAAAATTAGAAATTCCCCTTCACTCTTCCCTCTTCCCACTCCCTTCCCCCAAATTGCTTTAATCCCATATAAGAATGAAAACAAAGGTCAGGAATTTATGTTATCTCTAAGTTCTGCAAAAAAAAAGTTGAGTTTTGGCCCAGTTTTAGTTACTTTAATATCTTTTTAGGAATCTTATACTTAATATAGATATTTAGCATAAAGATTCCCAGTTGCAGATTGTATATAACTGGAAGTGTGGTTAAAAGACAGCACAGGTCCACGAGTATAAAGTTCAACAAACCACTCCTTTATCCTATTTTTTCCAATCCAAAGAGACTTTAAAGTCTATAAAATTTATGCTCATTTTTGGGTCTTTTCTCTGCTTCCACAAAGGAAACAGTGGACAAATTAAAAGCAAAAGTGTTTTTAGGGACTTTACAACACATAATTAAACTGTTAGAAGTTGTTATATTTTAAGCACTTTCCATTGGAAGTCAACAGGAACTAGATACCTTATTTCTTTAAGTCCCTTTCTAATGTAACAAGGTGCCTTTCTTTAGGTGCCTAAAGACTTTTGAAAATCTGCTTTTCTGAAGTTTAGAGTTTCAGGCTAGACACAAAGAAAATGTAAGCTAATTGACAGGAATAGCAGATCACATACAGACTGATAAGTCATGAAAAATTAAGATCACTGGCGGGAGTCTGCAACACTCAGTGTGGTGGGAACATTAAACTGCATTTCAGTATAACCAAGTAAAATACCATATATATGGGAAAAGCTACCTGTGAAAAAAGATCTGAGAATTCTGTGGAAGGCTCAACAGAACACGACTTTCCTCCTCTCGAGTCCCTTGGCCAACAGAGCCAAAATACTTGTGTTTAGGAAAAGGAGATGCTGAAAAACAGTAGAGGGATTACATTGTCTTTGCATTTGGCACTCATAAAACTCCTGAAATGTCTGCCAGATTCAGGTGCTATATATCTTTAAAATTGCTGAGAGTCTGGGCAGACTTAAGTAAGAGCCACAGGAATGATGAAGAAGATTACTAAAAGCTCCTTTAGCTTGTGGGAATGATGCAGGGTCAGTGTCTTTGTGTGCAGTGAATTCCTTTGCAGGTTCCTTTATCCCTTGATGCCAAACTTATCCCTACAAGACTCAGTAGCTACTAAATTTAGGGGCTCTGTAGGGAAAACAGAGAAGTCCCCAAGCTAATGACAGCAGCGGAGACATCAAGGGAATTCATAGGGAATGAAGAGAGAAAGGTACTAGCTGAGATGGACTCTAATTACCAAGAAAAAACTTGGTAAATGGGCATTCCTAGACAATGAGGAAATCGTATTTGAATTCTCACTGGAGGGGTGGGGTGAGAGAAATACAACTGCATACACATTTGGTTTTTTGAAAGGATATCATAACCTCTTACAAGCATTAAATTAAATTGTTAGCTACTTCACAGTCATATTGTATAAGCAGCACTGTAACTACAGGTGGCTCAAATATAGGATCAAAAGTCTGCTGAACACTGTAGCTGTTCAGTTTTGGATTGGATCTTCACTATCCAAATTTTCCTTGGATAACAGCTCAGTTGATAAATGAGTGATGGTCAGGTTTTTGGTGATTGAAGCTGGTGTATGTTGGTAGAAAGGGAAGGAAAGTAAGCCCAGGTGTCCTGCTATTTAAATCCTAAGTAGACAGTACTGTCTCCTTTATTGAGGAATTTGTCCTAGTAAAAGATCTCTGACTTTTTAGAAGGCTTAAGATTTTAACTCCCTCTGGCAGTTTTAGAAATACCACCTTGTATTAATAATCTCTAATGAGGGAGGGTTTAATATTACTAAGTAATTGTTTGGGGGATATATTCTCTATACAAGTGAAGACTTCTTTATGTGCATATGACCTGCATAGTGGAAAAAACATTATTATTATGTCCTGACTTTTTTTTGAGAAAAGACAGCATCAGCAAATAAATCCACAATATCCTGGTAAATATTTTTAAAGAGGATCCAAAACAGATCAGAGCACAAAGGTAGCTTTACTAACAGATTCTACTAAGATTAAATACATATATAAATATATGTATATATCTCCCAAGACAAAATACACAGCTTCATATAATCTGCTAAAGAGAAAAGTAAATATTTTGCAACCACAAATGAAGTCAAAGCATAACATTGTGGTGAGACTTAAGAGGAGTTAACAGACCAAAATGTCTCATTATTTCACAAATTATAGCAGCATGAAAAAATACTCCTTTAGTTTCAGGATACTTAGCTCTGTTTTGTGAAATAAAAATATGTGGTTAAAACAAAGCACTGTTTCAAGTACAGCTCTGGAAACTGGCTTAACTCGGTGTGATAGGTGGGTAGACTGCAGCGTGAGTGACACAGAGTCTGCACTTTGGCTGTAAGAAATGCGTTTCTTTCCACACTCGTTGGCATGCTGACAAAGCTTCATGCACGACATAATCTTCTGCCCAAATGAAGGAGCCAGGCTTTCTCAGGCAAGGTGATACAGTTAATGCTTTAGGTTCCTTTTGCTAATGGTATGGATTAAAACATTAAGGATAAAAGTGCATTTGGTGGCCTTGACCTGGTTTGTAGTGGATGTCGGGAGCCAAGTTCTACCCTCAGTTACACCCTGTAGCTCCCCTGAAGTCCATAGTGGTGCCAAGTGTAACTGAGGGAAGAATTCAGCTGTTCAAATATGCCCATGGTTACCAAGCCAACTGGCAGCAATTGCAAGGGAATAATAGGAGTGTTGAGGGCAAGAACTGAGGAGCCTTCGCAGGGCGGTCTGGAGATCTGCACAGTGCTTGTCTACAGACTGTCTGGCCTCCTGAAGTCAAAGCTATTAGTTTTTCCTACTTGCTCAAACGTACTGCATACAAAAAAAGCCTTTCACTGGTGAACTCTGAACTCTGAGCCCACCATCTGGGGCTCCTGCAATCTCTTGGTGCATTGTATCAGCAGCCTTTTGTTCGTGCCAGACCTAACCTTGAAGTTTCACAGGACAGAGAACAGATCTGAATACACTTCAAATTTCTAAAACAGTAAAACATTATTGTTGTTAATGAAGAAGACCTGAGTAGCTCTTATGACCCAGACAAACTCATCTTCTTGTGGCACTGCTAGTTAGGTATTTTGTGCTTCATGTTGCTCAAATAGGGAATAGGCTTACTGGCTCATACAGTGACTCCCATCTGAGGGAACAACAAGAGATTATTTTCATTTCACAGATGAGGAATCAAGATCTTAAAGTATTTGTCTGAAGTCACACTGGAAGAAAGGAACTGAAACTCTGGTATCTTTTGTTGTCGTATGTTATTTGTTAAACCCCTTGCCAGCTACTACTACATTAGCTGTTTGTAGCCTTGGTGAAGTCCTGGAGCTTTAATCTTTCAGTGTAGAAGACTTCTTGACACTGAATAACCTCGAGTTCTGGTTTTAAAATGGAAAACAAAACATAACAATCTTTTTTATGGGACAAGTGGATTCTTTGAACTCCTGCTCAAATAGCTATACACTATTTGGAAAGTGTAAGCTTCATCAGAACAGATTACAATCCCCTGGAAACCATTTCTATTCAGTTTCACAGACAGAAAATAAAGATGTATTGAGAAATCAGATGGTCTGAGCTAAGAGGGTCCAACTGTTTCAGGTAGAGGGCAGTCACTGGATCGGTAGGGAAGGGAAAAAAAGTTCTTGTAAATGTACAAAGTGTAAACCCCCTCTGATGCCAAGAATGACATCCTTGATGAATATTGTGACAAGAAATTCCCTGTTTGTCTTACGAGGACATCATGAAATGGAACTGCTGCCATGAAAGTCATGTGCACTATTTCATATACAACTAACAGAAGAAAAGTAAGCAATGAAGTAGGCAGTGATACCAGTCTAAAACACCAGTGGGACCTACACTGGTGTTGAGTTTCTGTTGTAAGAGAAGTACTGCTGTATTACAATCCTCTACTTCCTCCCTTTCCATGAAGTTGGAATTTGACAAATAATGCTTTCTAATTTCTCACTCCTTTAGGCAGCACTAAACACATTCTGAGCCTTAATCAAATATAATATTGTTGTTGTTATCGGGAATAGGGACAATACCACTAGTAATTCTTTTTCATAGAATCATAGAATCATAGAATGTTTTGGAAGGGTTGGAAGGGACCCCTAGAGGTCATCTAGTCCAACCCCCAACATACATATTATGTATGTTTTGCATGTGGAAGCATCAAACTCTTATCAAGCCAAACTCCATCAGAGAAGCCATTTCTAATTTTGAATAAAGAAACTGATGCTCATTTTGTTTTGATTGATGATCATTTTGTTTTGAAAAGCTCTTTAGACAGGCAAATTATTAAAAAGAATTGGATGGAATATCCACATCTGGAATGGGTTAGAATTCATTAATCAGACTTTCAGCTGAAATAAACCTTTCTTGGTCC
>NW_009259242.1:1286607-1289443 GCF_000687185.1 Egretta garzetta | reverse complement strand
TGCATTACACACAGATTATCACTTGAAAAGGTCTTAAATACAGTAAACAGAACAGGCAAATACAGGAATAAATACACAGTTAGACATTAAATCTTTCTTAAAGGCACTTTTGTTCTCTGAGTTCTATAACTAAGAAATCCATAATCACAGTAATCATTTCTTTCATGCTAAGCATGCAGGTCCCTCCATTTTCTCTGGGCCAAATTCAGAATAAATCTTCCCTGCAAGAACAGATCTCTTCCACCTCCAAAGTTTATTGCAAAGTCTGCAGTTCCTGACAATTACTGCAATTATATAAAAATAATTTGCACTTGTATGCTATTGTGCCATCTAAAAGATATCAAAGGGACACTTCACAGGCAATATACAAAGACCAAACTCGTGTTTTCAGTCAGTTCTGGAAGAATGCATAACAGCATTTCTCTATAAGAAACTATATACTTCAGTATTTAGAATGTGAAGCAAGAAATTATTCAACAATTCAAATCTGAAGGGAAGGTGAAGTGGGAAGAATGTTAATTGCTTAAGTAAGGATTGGCCCATTAGATTCATAAATCAGTTTTGCTTTGTTTCCAATTATACAGAACTACAAATGATTCAAAAGGGGAAGACTGATACGTGCAATGTCTCAAACTTTGCCTCAGTGTCTTCTAGGCAGCTGTTGCACAGCATGCTGAAAGACAATACCCAACGGTGGGAGGGCAGAGACACAAGGTACTCAGCTGTAAAATGAGCCCATTCTAATTATACTAAAATATCCTATACCTTCAGATGGATGAATGTCATTTATTGAATCAGTCCTCATTGAAGAAACTGCTTTCTAATTATATTTTCTCTGGAGAGAGATCCATCTTCTATTACCTTTTCAGATTTTCATTGAAAAAGAAAATTATCTTTCAATAAAAAAAGAAGGATCGAAATGAAAACTACCTTTACAATTCCTTTTCTTTTTTTGACAGAAGAGGGGATTGAAGGAAAATACCTCATTTAAAAGTAAGAAAACACTCCATTCTTTCCTTGTGTCCTGGTAAAAATGGAGAAGGGCAGTCAAAATGAGAATTGCCATGTTTTAGAGCTGTGTTTAAACATGATACTCTCCACATTACTGCATGAAGAGGAGCAGTCTCAGGTGGTTGATGTTGTCAGAATTACATGGGAGTCAGAAGAGGTAGTGCTGATTTACACCAGTTGTAAGATTGACTCAAAGATGATAATGTTGGGTTTTGTGGTTTGTTTATTTTCATGGGTTTGTTTGTTTCATGGGATTTTTTTAATCACTCTAGCTGCTTCGGTACACATCCGGATGATATTTTAGAATCTCAGTGCTGAACAGTCCACAGTTTCATGACTCTTTGCATCTGTTACTGTAATAGAGGCCAGTGGTCCACATAAATTATAAAAATGGCAAGGCATGGAGAGAGGAAGAATTAATATTTTTTTCTGTGTCAGTTTTTATATGGTACTGTATACCATGGAGAAATAAAGTAACATAAAGACCAAATCGCTCATAAAGGTGGGGGTTTTGTGTAGAAGCAACATTCATAGGCATAAAAAACCTAAACAAAATATACCCAGCACAGATTCTAAGACAAATTAACAGCTTTTCTGTGGCCACTGAGTATGTCATCATTTCATCCTTTCGTAGAGTTGGCTGAGAAACAACAGGAAAATGAATACTCCCACACTACCCCTGTAACAGAAGGTGCATCCATATGATCTGTATACAGAAAACACTTTGCCCATAGCTCTTATGCCGCCTGACAGCCTGGATATATGTTACCTTTAGAAGCCACTGTATTCATAAAATGGACATGGGACAATGTGATGCTGGAGTTATAAAGCATGTTGTGGGATATGGTATACCAGTTTACTTCCTGCAGTCTTTCTGGGGAGGGGAGTATCAGAGGTCCAGGGGGAGTCAGTATGACCTGAAGAACAGCTTGGAAGATGAGCAAGGACATAATCTATCAGTATAGCCCTCTAAGCATATGTCCTGAAATTTTAATGGCATGTGGTTGTATCTTTTTGTTCTGAATTTTGAGGCATTTAATCATCCTAAAGTGGCTTAGGATTTCAGAAATACAGACATTCTTAGATTGATATGGTTTTAAAGGTTGATTTAAAACATCCTTTTCAATCAATGAAAGCATGAACATGGAATATTTTAATCAAACAAGGAAGGTGATATTTTCCTTAGAATCACTAATGAGGAATCTAGAAGAATAAAAAGCTCCAGAGAGTGGAAACTTGTATTATAATAATGCTGAACATAATAGAACTGCTAATAATATAGAAGACAGTGTGGTATACTAATCCTGGTAAAAGATAATAATGTTAATCAGACGCTGTGAAAAAGTCAGTTCTGCAAGTACAATAAAAACTAAGTAGCAATCAGGTTCCCATGCAAAGTGTCCTTGCTGGCAGATACAACTCAGGAAACATTTTTAATATGCAGATTGCTCACAAGTGTTCTGATCTGGTTGGAGAGAAATTCATTACACCATACATAATACATACATACATTCTGTGATGTGGATGATTCACTTTAAAGTACACATTTATTCTCAATGCATTTAGCTGATTAGCAGGGAAAAGACAAAACATTTTTGACAAATGTTAGTAATTTTCTGATTGTTGAATTTACTTACAGTGACGGTGAGTTTACTGAGTTGCTGCTGGATTTTTTCTACAAAGGACACCTTGATATGCTTCATTCATGTGGAACATCTGAAATGAATAACAAGGAACGGATGGAATTTTCAAGAGAAAAAGAAAATAATAAAACGCCCACCATAAAAACTAATTCTCTATAAATAATCTCAATCAGGAAAACCTT
>NW_009259242.1:1265369-1286590 GCF_000687185.1 Egretta garzetta | reverse complement strand
CCATGCCACAAATCATTCCCGTCTATCATTTTGATATAATCTGAAGGAAAGCCATCATACCATCGTAATGTGCCCCATTTTTTTCAGGCTCAGATATGGACATATTTGCATATTTGGTTGGTAGGACTTACTGAGCTTAGAATCAGTAATTATGATCTTTCTGGCTGGTTTTCGTACTTTAGACCAGCAATTTCATTTTTGTAGTGAAGTTCTTGCTTAACTGTCTTCTCAAGCTTAATCCATTTCTGCTGATGTTCTTCTTTTGCATCAGCTTTTCCAGTTGTCATTGTATTGCCTAGTTTATATGACGTGATTCACACTGTAGAAGAAAGATGTTGGTCTTTGCAAAGAGGATGTCAGAAAAGGTCCCATGGATCAGTATAGTAGTGCTGTTTATTCAGAAACTGAAGATTTGTTTTCTGTTTCCGTGTTGGAATGGCCTTTCCTTTAATCCTGCAAAGTAGTCTGTCTCAGTTTCTTCTAGAAGCTGATTTTAACCAAGTCTGGTTTGTGAAGAGGGCTGTTTCCTACATGCTTCAGCAGCCTCTCTTTTTGTATCATACCTATCATTAAGGTCACAGAACAAAAGCAGTTCCAGATCCGTCAGCAGCTCCCAGGATTGCTACCTCTGTTACTTGATTTCTTATTCCGTTGCTGTGGTAGCAACAATAGGAAATTGTTTGACTTGAAAGCAATACTCTTCTATTAATGCATATCAAGCCTGTTTTGATCGTAAGTTAGGTAAAGCAAATAGTTTCTCTTCAGTGAGAAATAACTACATTTGCCATTGGGTTTGGGTTATGTACATTGCAAAGAAAATAACTAGCTAATGGGCAGGTTCTTAGGTGCTTTTTTCACTCTTCAGTAGCCTGAGGGGAGATGTATTATTTGCCAAGCCAGGAGACTTGTAAGCCTGGTTTGAGTTATTGACTGTGTGGGTTTGTACTGCACAAAGAATTCCAGTAATAAAAAGCTCATTCCTAGCCTACGTTATTGGTCATCCATCTTGGGCAGATGCTAGAAGACATGAACTGATGTTGATCCTAGAAAGTGGAAAGCATTGTCTCAGAAGAGCCTGAATGATGACTTGAATATATATAAAGATGGGAGAGGGATCAGAAAAGGGAGGAAGTGACCAAGCTTGCAGGCCTTTGCTCAAGAAGATAATTTATAGATACATCATTGCTATGTCCTATGATGATACAATGGAAAGGTAATGACTGGCTCCTGGAATCATTGTAGCAAGGAGGGTGACTTGCAGGCTGAATGATAAAGCCACAGCTTTGGCTGTTGGGTGGGAAAAAGACTAAAGGATGCCCCAAACAGTAGGCACACTCCCATTTTTACAAAGCATACCATTTTGGCATTGATTCTGGGTTGTTCTTACACTCAACAGCTCAAAATGATAACATTCCACTGGTTTTGTTGTTTATAAAGGTTATAAAATGTTAGTCCAATGCAGGTCAAAAGGAAATGAAGATTTGATCTGTAATCTGCTTCTTATAACACCAGAGGGCTGTTGCAGATCTCACCAGCACTCCTATGTGGTATTTTTATTACATTCAAGAAACAAATGTTACAAATTTGACTTGGATGTTACCGGTTTTAGCATTCTGTTCACTATAGGATGAAGTTGGACTGAAGTATATTTTGCGAGATGTTATTGTAGGGTTCTTGCACATTGCAAGGTAGAAGTGGCTAGAAATAGAAGAGGATTCTCTTTGAACTATCACAGAAGAACCACAATGGGCTGCTTTTCTATGTGCTCTCCTAGAAATTACTCTGAAGTATTACTCCTACTCTAGTTGCAAGCTATTTAATTCTATTAACTGGAAAAGAATGACTTCTTATAATATACTTTAACCAAATGGAGAAATGAAGACAGCTACCTAAATTATGTAAAATTGATTATACTAAGAGGCTGTCGCAAACTTCTTATGAAAACATGAATGACTGCAGTTGGCAGCAGCTGGTGTGACATTTCATCCTTTGCCAATAAAAGAAAGCAATTCTACAATGCATGTTTTGATATGTTATAGAATTTTTTAAACAACTTAAGCTCAGTGGGATAAACCATGAAGATGCTGTTCAGTTGCTTTAGTAAAAAGGAAAGCATAAATAAGGTTTGATCCAAAATAAAGAGTTGAGAGAGAATGTAACTTGCTTTATTTTTACTTTGACCCATATTTGAAAAAAACAATCTTTGAAACCCTTAAAAACTTTATATTTCAATTTAAACTTAAAATTTTACCTTTAGGGCTTAATTAGATGACTACTGAAGTAAATGGAAGACTTTTAAATGTTTCAGTAGGTGTTGAATGAAGCTCGTACTTACTGCTTACATTCAGTTTGTCAACTTGCTGTGGAACATACTATAAAAAAGAAGAGTATAGCTGAAGGACTTCTCCCAATACTGTCCAAAATGCGTGAATAATTACCCTAACCTTTCCAGCGCCTGAGTAGCATCTCTATTTGGAGAAATAAGAATGAGTTTTAAATGAGAGAAATGCAGCAAAGATTTTTGCATGAGTCTTTTCCTAAAAATATTTTAACTCTGCACTGTTCATGCAAGCTATAAGCCATACTTGAAGTTCTCTTTATACATTTTGAAGTGCTTTCCCAAAATTCAAATCAAGAGTCTCATGGATTCTGGTTTTAGATCAAGTTTTGAACTATTTCCTCACAAATGTTTTTTTTTAATTTCAATTTTCCTACTACTGCACCAGTAACAACTATAGTTGTCAATAAACATGAGATACTCAGTGCTGACAGATAAAGTTATTTTAGTCACATACTACCTAACAGTGCTCAGAGTTTGTACAGTTAAAACATGTTTTTCCTTTGGCAGCCTTTTTTGTGGTTCAGCATCATTTCCCTCCAAGTGTCTTATCAGCATCCAGAAGTTGGTCTCATAAAGCAAATAGCAAAACTTTAATTATATTCTTTTCATTATGAGTCAAGGCTCTAAATTTTGACCAAGAAATTGCCTTAGTCTCAAATGTTGGCAAATTTTTACCATATGATCTTAGGAAAAGCTTGATAGGATACCATCTGTAGGCCACCTGAGACTTCTGGGGTTTTTTTTTAATAGAGGGAAAGGCAGCCCTAACCTGGCTAGGGATTATTGGCTCATTGAGCAACTCCACTCTTCTGATGTTGCCTCTGAAGATAATAGTCTTCACTTTTCCAGCATAGTTTCTACCATGCCTCTTGTCCAATTTTGGAGCTTTTTCATTGTCACAATCTTATTTTACTCCATATAAATAGAGGACAGATCACAGGGCCAGACCCAAAGTCACCATATCACTCAACTGTATCCTAAGCTTCATAGATCAGCTGATAGGAAATGTAATCTTTTTATCTAATGCTCCCATGTGTCATATTAAAATATTATATTTCAGTTGTATGACAGGCTGAGTCTACTGCATAGCACTAGATGGCAGTAACATATTACACTTCCCAGTGAAATCATCAACTCACTGTGTCATTAGTCATCTGGGTTGGGAAGTGTAAACTAAGTGCAAAATAGAATCACATTCCTTTTCTGAGTTTGTTTTGGTCTGCAGTCTGAAGTTGATCTAAGCTGACCACAAAAACCATTTCTCATGCTGCATACAGCATACTTCCCTGCAAGGGCAAGCTAATTAAGCTCTTCATGTGTCTGCCAAGAAAACTGTAAATATTGTTAGTTCAGACACCAGCAAAATCAAACAGCTTTATGCATATCACATTTAGCCAAATCTGCCATCATGCAATTGCATTGAGTATTAGATAGATGTGATTAACAGCAATGGCATTGTATACACAAATGTAGTTTCAGTTAGTCTTGCATGGAGATTCTTCCTAAGGTGTAAATTGAGGTAACTGTACAAGAGTCTCTGTTCTTATTGTCCAAAACAGATGTGAAACAGTCTGTGAACTGTTAAACACTCACAGATTTTCACTGCAGAAGCTTCTGTTAGTAATGTGCTGATATTGAGATCATAGATGTGCTCACTTGAAAGATGCGGAGCTATGATTTAAGGAATATTCAAACCCTCTTATCAAAGATGGATTTTTATGTCTTGCTTTCACCAAAACACCTCTTGATTGTGGACCAAGCAGACTTCTCTGCTGAGGCAAAGTTTTGACTAATAAAGGCTTGTGTGAGTGAACTTGGATGAACTATCTTGAGTGAAGGTCCACCCAAAGGAGGGTTGTAGAGTTGACCATATGCTGTTTATTTCATTATAAAGTCAAAGTATCTTGCAGGGTTTTGTAGTGACTGATCCAGAAAACTTGAGTTTCATTTCTTGTTCTGCCATTGACTGAGTGGATCAGTTATCTTGTGTTCTGTCCTTAAAATGTAAATAATGATATTTAACTGTTTATGAAAGCACGTCAAGATAAACTAATGGAAGCAGGTTTTAGTTGCAATTGCTACAGACTGTTAATTCATATCTTCTCATTTAATTTCAGTCATAATGAGGATTCTATCCCATTCTTTGCACGTCATTACTCCATGGTCCTTCAGGCAGAACCAGTATTTTGTGAACAGAACCAGTAAGTCACTTCAGTTTTACCCTAGTTCCTTTTCTCCCCCTGACTTTTCACAAATAGGGTCCTTACAGCATAAATCTCATTAGAGGCAAACCCTTATGCATTTTTACCATGAGCTATGTGGTGACATCATATAATGTTATTTTTATATATATTTGAGGGAGCGAGAGAGAATAATCTAGATCTTTCCAGACCGTGTTCTCAAATGAAAATGTTAGTGTCAGAATCCATCTCTTGAGCCAACATTTATTCATGCATGAGAAAAAGCTTCAGTCTGAGGTGTTGGTATTATTTTACCTCAGTAAGTCTCAGAAACTGCAAACTGTAAGAAACTTTCACGAGTGATATTTTGGACAATGCTTAAAATTCTTCTTGGTGTACTTTTAAGATGTTACAGTTTCATTTCATAAAATCTAAGTGAAATATCTGTACTCCGATCTTCCTTCTCAGGTTGGTTGGTATTTTACTCCACGAGAAATTTTGTGATGTTGAGATTACTTACTGTGAAATTTATTTATTACTCTTTAAGATTTTAAGGATCAGAATTTCTTTCAAAATGTTAATTCCATCTTCTCTTGAAAACACCCTCACCATGATGGTACAGTTTCAAACAGCCTAGGTAATGAAGCAAAGTAATATTTTTCCTAATGTGCTAAGGTTTTGGGTTACTTTGGAGTGATCTCACTAAAGGAGAGGTTAGTTCAGGCCAATACCTCAGTTTAAAAACAGTTTTGCTGAAAGAAGAGTTTGGAAGACTTGGAGAGTAGTAAGAGGGCATTTTTCTATGCCAAGTCATAATAATATGCATAGAGCAGTCTTCACCTAAAGCAGACGTTGCTCTGCATTGCAGATTTTTATATCTTTCCATTTGTTACTTAGAAAAAGAACTTGGGGATAAGTTCAAGGCTCAGAGTGACTTTGCATCAGGCTTTAAAGATTTAGGTATTTTTATTAAACAGCTAGCTAAGAAGTAACATTAAAATGATTGAGTGTCAGTGTATTCTTATTTGGTTACAATAGCTATAATTTTGCATAAATATTTATTATTTCTCCTTCTAATCTGCAAATTGCCTTTTATAGATCTAATTAAACTTATCCCATGCCCTTTCACACTAAATATTGGTCAGACAAAGCTTAGTTTAATGAAATTTCTATGTTCAAAGAACATTGCAAAATGTTCTTTGCCCCTGGTAAGACAAAAACCACCAACCCATTTCTAAGACAAAATAGCATGGTGTTATTACTCCAGTTAGTTCATTGCCATCTGTGATCAGCATGAGTGATCTACTGATGTTGCCAAAATGTTTATCCTGTCTACAGAGCTGTGAGATATGGCTGTCTGCAATTAGTATTTGTCAGTTCCCAGGAGGTAGGAAACAATATTTTAATCTGTTTCCCTGGCTGTGATGAAAATACTATTAATGCATTTACATACTGTGAAGTTAGAGAGATAGTGTCTTGACTTCTGATGGAGTGCTGTTGCATTTACTGGTGGAGATTTGGGTCAAATGAATCATATAGACAAGATAATGGGGGGAAAAAGCCCAGTTCCAGCTCATTGTTCCTGTTTATTTCAAACAGAAAAAGCAGCTAAGCAACCCAAATCTACTGCTATATTTACTTTGTGTCCCACTTTTTCTTTCATTACTTGCTTTTTTTTCTGTATCTTGCAGAAGTAAATTTATTACTACAAATAACATCCTCAAAGAATAAATGTCTCTTCCCAATTTTTTGTACATCCCAATTTGATGTACATCAGTAATGTGTTCCAATGGGGAATTTCAGTGTTCCTTGAAATCTTCTGCATAGTAATTAAACCCATATGAAAGATGGTGAAAAGAGAAGCACACAAATTTTAAGTGACCCTTACAGGGACATAGTAAAATAGTAATGGAATTGAGTAAATAATCTCATTCAGCCCTGCTGAATCTCAAGGCTAGGTTTCTAACCCTAAATGGGATTAGCAAAAATTTCTAAGTTTTTAATCTAGCTAGTGCTATCCTTTTAAAGACTTTTCTCTAAAATTCCAGACACTTCAAAATATTTCTGTCATTAAATGCTTATGACCTAGGCAGATTTGGGCCTTAATTTAAATAAAACAGTTGAATTATTTTTAAAAATTCTTAAATCACAATGAATTGTATGCAAATTGAATGTACATTATAATCTGCCATTGTAAATTAAAGTAGTAGCAGCCAATTGCAGATACAATATTGGGGATTTTACATTTTCTTAATTTGTTTTAGAACGGGCCTCTTTGAAACTGCCCAGTGTTCAGCTGTACCATACATTATGAGATTGCAAAACAGAGTACTCAGTAGGGAGAAAAATATTTTAGGATGTTGCCTTTTGCAGCACTGCAGGAAAAGTCATGCTATATAGCAGCTCATTTGTCATCCAGGGTAGTTTCTTGCAGAGGAGACAAAATTTCTGTAGAGCTTTTCAAGAAGGCTTCCTACCGTTGTGCACAAGTTGTGTGAGGTTTCACAGCCACAATTTTACAAAGCAAGAAGCAAACGCTCTCGCTAAATTCGGAGAAAAATGGCCCCAGTCTGCTGTGACGCCTGTCTATTATTTCCCAGGAGCTCTGTTTTATACAAACGTCACCACTAGGTGTCACCAAAAAAAGATGGCAACTCCTCACAGGCGCTGTTTTAAATAAATGATAAAATCACAGAATGTTTATAAATATAGTTTGCTCAGTATGAGAGAATAATTTACAGCCCTAATAGGTTGATTGGAAACATATCTCCTGAGGAGAATTTATTTGTCAATTCTTCCCCTTTTTTCACTATCAGTGATTCACTTCAGCAGGGCAAGATTTTTTTGTAATCTCTCCTGTGCATATTGGAAGGTGATTTGGAAAATGTAACAAGTTTCTAAAGACTGTTCATTTTTCCCTGTGGGATCAGCTCAGAAGAGTGCCTAATGCTAAGCACTGTAAGGTTTTAGTAAACATAAACACTGAAGCAGAAAACAAGTAGGTGAAATACTAGAAAATCCATGTCTTAGGTTATGAGTTTACCAGAGAGGCTGGTGGGTAGACTCTTCTGGGTGATTGCTGTGTCACTTTTTGAAAAAAGGAAGAGTGTGGGACTGAGAAGATGCCAGAATTTATGGCTGGGTGGAGATACCAAGAGATGAAGCCACAGCCAGCCAGGTATAGCTCCAGATTTTGGGATCTGCAAAGATCCAGATATGTCAGACCTAACAAGGACAGACTGATCATAGAGAACAGCTACTAGAAAAAAGAAATCGGTCAAATTTCTCATTTTTCATTTTCTTAAAGAAATACAAATTATCTGGTGAATTTGGGGAAGAGCAGAAGGAATACTTTATGCTAATCTAGGCAGTTTTGACTAATAACCCAAAAGATATTACCAACTAGAAGTTTAAAAGGCTAAATGGCATTTCATCCATTGTGGTTTTATTGGTAGTAAATGAAAGCATGAAACTGAATGCTTCCTTGTTCACATGGTGACCAGGAAAAATTCTGACAATAAAAAGAATTAATTTCTTTTGTCACTCTGGAAGTGAACAGGAACTGAAGAGACTGGGTAGGTGGAAGGCAAAGCAAAACTCCCACTGTCTTAGTGTAGGACTTCACCCTGTGTTTACAGCAGGCAGTTGCAAGCTGTAATTAATATATCTAAGAACAAGGTTGACAGTTCATCATTTTGCTAAGTTTAATGATTTGGGGGAGACTTGATACTCTGAGTTGCCAAATCTTAGTAATTATTTGGTTTTCAAGCATATTTGCAGTCTTCATGGTTAAGCAGCTTGAAAACAAATTTTCTAAGACGCCTGCTATCAGATGACAGAAATACATGTTCTGCGCCTGTGTGTTTGTGTGAGGAGGGTATTAATGCGGTTTTGAAGGTATTGTCTCGAGGCTTCTAATTCATTGAGACATTGAAACTGCAGGGTAAAATTTCTGTATAATATCTGCACCAGAATTTACCTCTGTATATGCGAGTGGATCCTCACATAGACCCAAGTGAGGGTCCTTCCTAGGAACTGATACTCCCAACTCAGAATTTGTCTCAATGTTTTCTTCAAGTAATGGCCACATTTTATTGTTTTTCACAGACAAAAGTATTAGGGCTGTCCTTTAGTCTCTGGATAGCATGAATTAGCAAAGTACTTATGTTTTTTTAAACCAAATAACTTTTTTTTTTCAATTTTTCTGGTGTTTTTCCAACCCTGTGTGAAACATCAGGAAAGTATCAGGAAAAAGGAAACCAAATGCTGATGTGACTTCTCAGATAAAAAAAAAAAAAGATTCTGTGTCCACATTGCTTCTGTTTCCCCAAATCCCTGATGTTGTAGTCTGCAGAGATCAGTATGCAGTGTGTGCCCAGTGGTGCCCTTGTTTGTTACACTGTACCTGTGGCCCTTTCCTAACGCTTTGATATGCCTTCCTGGTTCTACTGTGTTTGGGTACCCAGTTTCCTGTAGTCTTTCCTCACTATTAAGCTCTATTTACTGCCCTTTTCCAGGTGCTGCTTTGCCCTCATTTACTTCACATGCATGCCTTTCTGTGCATAGGTATTTTTGTTTTTCTTCCCTTCTGCCACATTTCGGAGGCAGTAATCCTGCATTTGCAACCTCTGCCAGTTGACTCACCAGAGTGCATATGCAAGGTCACTCTGTAAGACAATGAGGCTGCCAATTTAGCAGTATCATCCACTGGACCAGAACACATTGGTTTTGTTTCTCAGCTTCCTCAAGTAATCAGTATCTGCTGTCTTAAGTCCATTTACTAAAGATCTTATTTCCTGTGCAGATGCGGTTAGCTCTCTAGATAACTCTACTGAAGCAAAAGTTAGGATAATAATAAATATATTTATTTCTATCCTGTGGGGCCCCTTTGGTTTCCCAAACTGTGACCTTCCAATACCAATGAAACAAAATAGTATTTGAATTCATATGGCAAATTGGGTTGCCTTACTTTGAGATTGCTGGCTTCAGGATGGGCTTATACTATTAACTACCAGGGAGAAAATAATGTCACACATACATAACTATATCATAAAAACTCATGATTGAAAATTGAATCAAACAGTCCCCTCTAAAATCATGGTACTGAGAACATTTGAACCATTGGAAATTCCTCTTTCCCCTGTTACTATGCTGTATAAGGTACCTTTCACCTTTATCTGTAACCCACATGCAGCATGACTTTGCAAGGAGGTGAACACAGAACTTATCAGTAGGCTACATGCGCTGATGAGGGTATAAATGAGAGGCTGGAATGCCAGCCCCTCAGAGCTCCCCTCATCTGGTCTGAGACACCCCTCCCATGCCATGCTACTCGCTGCTGGACTCTATACCTTCTCCCCTCTCCCTGTGATCTTTAGACATAAACCGCTGACCAAGTCTGAGGCTAGGGTAGGACCTAGCACACATAGACTCCTCTCTGAAAAGTTTAGAAAGCAAGGGGGTCTACTCTGAACCTTGTGACTCAGCGGGAGGGTCCTCCTTACTCTCTGCAATCTCTCTGTACCTTTCCCCACATCACTATGCAAGTGTGCTATAACCTATATACATATATTAGCAACGTGCATGATATGCTATTAAAAATTGAGTCAAGAATATATACTATTAAGAATATTTTTACCCACCTAAAAGCATGTGACATTAGAATAGCCTTCTACAGTATTTGCAATTTCCTCTAATATCCCCAGTGAACCAGATGAGCTTTGTGGATGCTTGCTTCACTACCAAATATAGACTGCACTACCCCAGCTCACTGGTGTTTCATTCATTTGATCTCTCTGCTGTGGATACTACTGGAGGCACATTACTGATACTGCTATTCTGAAGAGTTAAAAAAGGAACCTTTTTGTTTTCGTCCTCACTTGCTACTGTAGGCAATGAACTTATTTTTACTCCCAAAGAAAACAGTGTTTTAATTGGAGCCTCTGTGTAAGGCAAGGGTGGAGTAATGCAGATTTTTTTTTTAGTTTTACCTTTCAAAATATTAGAAAACAGGAAACTGCAAAAGTTGAAGCTATCTTATCTAGGGAAGAACTCTCAAAGAGCTTGGCGATCCCATTAGTGCAACAGTCGTAAACTAATACAGATTTGCAGTTTTTAAAAGTCAGAAGACAGTATTTACTGGGACTCTTGCAAACATTTTTGTTCTTTGATTAGTTGTCACAGCAAGCAAAAAATGTTGCAATTTCAAAATATGGCTCTGCTTAATGAAAAAAGGGACAGATGTACCTGAAAAATTGCCCTGTTTTTTTAATGGAAATCTGATGAAAGGATTTATTATAAAATAAATATAGTGCATATACTCTATCACAGCATTTTAAGCAAAAACATATTCTGTTTTCAGAATGCTGCTTAATGCTAACCAACATAATTTCATATTCAGTACAGTCTTTTCAGTCCAGTTTGCATTTTTCCCCTGATTTTTCTTAGTTTCAACAGTTACCAATTCCAAAAGGCATAATTCTTATTCCCACATAAATCCAGATACATAGATCCACATACATATTTTGGGAATTAAAATACATCCAAGATTTCTATAATACAGTAAAATGCACAAGCACTGACAAGTATAAAAGTAATAGGTGGGCAGAAGATCCTTGAGAGTGGTGTTTGTGCTTTACTCTCCAGAGCAGGAAGCACAGCTAAGTTGGTAGCTCACTGGGCTAAGATGTCAGAAGGTCGGATCACACATTAGGATTTGGGTTCATCCCAAATGTTAACACAATATTGAAGGGGGAAGGGAAAGGGAAAGTCATGTCACAGTAAAGGACACTGTATTCACCAGTAAACATTGATTGGAAATATACATCATTGGACCAGGTAGAGGGAAGTCCAGTATAGAATCAACACAAAGATTCCTTAATCTTCTCTTGCTAAATACTGAATTAGGCTGTTAATGAGCACCAGGTCTGGTGAAGAAGATCCTACTTACTAACAATAAATACCCTTTAATAGTAACTTAATTTTAATTAAATATGATTGAGTATGTATTCCCACCTGACAAAAAAAAAGTCTCATCATGTATAAGGCTAATATCTTGTGAGTGCTATTTAGCTCAGCATGTTGTCTTTAAAAATACTGTGCCATGATAGTTAAGGTAAAACTAGAGGATCATTGTGGAATGCTTAGGTATTCTAAATCTGCATTTCATCTTCTCTTTTTATTACATCTCAGCCTTGCCCAGTTGAGCCTTTCCCAGCTTTAACCTTTCAAATACAATTTACAGCTGCTGGATGCAACAGAAAATGAACAATAACTAGCATCAATAACTTTTTTCTGAGTTTGCAGCACAGCCTCAGTTTGTCTGCTGTTGCTGTCCTTTTCCAAAAGTACTCATCATGTTTTCACTCAATAGTGTATTTATTATGATATTAAGCTTCACTAGCAAAGATACAGAGTCTGCTTTCAGTTAATTTAGTTTAAATTTCCCAGATTTTTCACCAAACTCCTATCAATAATTTTAGTTAAAATAGTAAACTAAAGCAATAATGCAAGCCTACCACAAGCATCTTGTCAAAAACGTGTTATGTACCTGTTTCTAATACAGATCTTGATTACAGGATTTTCGTATACTTTCATATACATCTCATTGTACATCATTGGCATTTGGCTCATTCAAGTTGGTCTGTTAATAACAGCATTTGGAAAGAAAATAATGCTGCCTTCTCCGAAGGATTCACACTGTAATCTCCTGGATTTATTATTATTAAAATAATACAATAATTCAGCTTGGAAGGGACATATGGGATCATCTCATCATCTGGTCCAACCCACAGCCCAATGCAGCCCCAAATTTGAAGTTGGCTCTAATTTCAAGTTCAGATAAATTGCCTAGAGCCTTGTCCAGCTGAGCTTTGAGCATCTCCAAGAATGGAGATTTTGCACACTCTCTGAGCAACTTGTTTCATTGCTGATTATCACCACTGTGAAAAAAAAACTTCCCTTATATTGTCATTGAATATTCCAGTATCTACTGATCACAAAAATGATGAAGAACAAAATACTAGTACTCTACTCAAGTCATATTTTCACAATAAACTTACTAGCAAAGATATTAAGCATACAGAGTTACTAGGCTGAGAGAGAAGATGGGTTAAACACATACTTGTGGAACATACTTTATGAAAGGAAATTATTAATATTATGTGAAGCCTGTAATTGCATTTGGTGATCTGGCAGGTATTTCTAGGCCTGTCTTTGCTGAAAGACCTCAGAGGGTCCTCAGATTACTTGTTTATTCTTACTCTCTAACTTGTTCCAAATGGATTTTAAAGTCCTTTTTCTAAATTACTGACATGCCTGCCTGTGAATTAATCAAGCTCATTATTCAGTGATAATGCTCTCAACTTCATGGTTCCTAGAACCACGCCTTAAATGTTATCAAGGGTCAGTTTATTCCCATGTTACAAGAAAAAAAACAGTGCAAGGCAATGTACTCTTTCACATAAGAAATGTTCCTACTGTTTGTTTTTATTTGAATAGGTGAACAGCATCATATGATTCTTTCACAGGGTAAATGGGTTGGCCAGGCAATTTGGGCTTTTTGCGGGATCATGCTCTCCACTCAAATGTACAAATCAATTATATGACTTCCATGCTGAGAAAACGCATTAACTTTTAAAATGAACAGCAGCAGCCTGGTCTTAATAAAAATGTTTAAAACCCACTCTTAAACCATAACTCCAAGTTGCAGCTGAATATGAAACATCCATTTGCAGCCAATTACACACAATTTCTATCATCCTTTGGAAGATATGTATACGAATAGGAATATTAAAAGCCAAAACCCCCACAACTCTAGGTGAAATAGGGAAGATTTTAAACCTTCCAAGATATGCTTAGGCAGAAACGCAGTGAGCTTTGTAACTTAACAGCAGGCATCTATTGAAAGCATGCACAGCACATAGGTAACGCTTGGCCTTCCATATTCTAGAAGAAGAACTGTTACAATCCAAAACTTGCCATCCCAGGAACAACACAATCTATTAAAATGATTCATTCTCAGGATTTTCTTCCATAGATGAAGAATAACAAGAGAATTAAGCCTGGGGCAAAACCTGACTCTTCCAGTGTCACAGTAGAACCTCTCCTACCTCCAGTGATGAAATAGGCATTAGAAAAATCTAAAAATTTGCATCAAATCCAGTGAGGACAAAGACAAACTCACTTAAATCTTAGTGTCACAGGTACTTGTGCTTAAACTGTAGGAACAGCTTTCAGTTTAACTAGTTGCACAGTTGGGATGCAGGAAATTTTTCGCAAGACTAAAATTAATACCTATATTCAAGGTCCTTCAACATAATTGCTTATTATGGCATGTTCCACTGAAGCACATATTCACAGGATGCAGTTCTTCTTACTTTGGAAATAAAGGTTTCCAGTGGAGAGTTGTTCCCATTTAAAATGTTCCTGTCTCACAGCAGGACTCCAGGATACTTTTGTAATTCAGATTCCAGATGAGAATTATCATTTATGGTCAAGTTCTCAAAGAACAGGGAATACTGAAATAACAGAGAAAGATGCATGTGTGCATATGCATTCATATGTAATCCTAATTAATACATTAATTGGCAGCTGCAAAGAATTAGTAGGATGCTTAAACACCAGCTTTACTTACCTTATTGGTCACAATTCCTCCGAAGTCTGCAGCTATAAGCCAGAGTGTTACGAAAAAAAATCAGCAAAACTCATCTTGCTATAGAGATTTGTTCTTGTTATTGCTCCTCAAAAACCATTTATCTTCCATATAGTACATCTAGATTTATAACAACTTAACTCCTCTCATAAGCCTTCCTTTTCTGATTTTCTAGAGGAGTTTTCAGTGTCTTTTAACCTTTGAGAGATGAGTGAAAGCCAAAGTTTTCTGTCTGAAAGTCCTAGTAGTCTCCTCTGATCAGACTACAGTGGGGCAGTAAATTTGGTTATGAATTATCCTCCCGTCCAGAAGAAGGCAAGCCCATGCTCAGGGAGAGATTACGCTCAGCTAAGTGAAAATTAAATACCATTAGATCCCATTTGAAAATGGTCTTTATACATAGAAAACTAACATAATGGAAAGCAAAATCATTGGTGGGAAGATATATCGTCTGCTAGTGTGCATTAATATCAGAAGTCTATCCCCCTATCTTCCCACATTTTTGTTCCACTAAATTATAAAAACAGCCAATAACCTGCTTGAGAAATGAAGTATCCACCAGATGTTTCCTGAGCAAAGACAACTTGTGTTTCCCTTTACACCTCATCTTCTGAGAGGCAGCACTACAGTGATTGCGTATCTGACATCATTCACTATGTTGACTTTGGGTTACTCAGAATCTTTCCTTTACTTTACCTTCCAACTCAAATACAATAGTTTTACAGAGAGATCACATGGAAAGAATGGACTAGAACACAATGTGGAAGAACAGTTTATATTCACTTCGTTACATCACCGCTCCTTATGGAAACAAGGGACGGGCAACCAGTCATCCCCCAGAAGAACCATTCAGAATAAAATATGCAAAAATACGTTTTTGTAAGAGCTGGTAATTTTAAAACAAAAGTTCTATATGAAAATAGATCCAAAGCTCATTATGCTTTATGGGAAGTCTGATTATTGCACTTTGGATCAGATGCCTGTTTATTGCCTGAAACTACAGCATTTTTCTAGTTCTATTTGGCTAGTAGGATAACTTCATTAGTTCCTATTAATCTGTAGAGTGCAATACCTACTGATCTGTTAATAGGGTGCGATATAGACGAGAGGCTCAATCAACATCAAACAGAAATGCTTCATTCTTATTCCAACAACCCCGTGTTTACAAGAAATCACTCTAAAAGAACAAACTTTGAGCTCCATTTTTAGGCAAGCTGGTGGAAACAGAAAGCTAACTTTCAGGTGTTACATTAACAAAGAGCATAGGAAGGGGGGGTTCTATTTTTTTAACCCTCTGCATCACAACTCAATGTATAATGACTTACAATTTTCACAGCAGGTAAATTTCTGTTGAAGCTACCCAGGAAAGTTCATGATGCAGTATTTAATCAGTCAAGAATAAAGCTCTAGAATGTTTTATGCACATCTTTACATCCAAAGACTGAAAAATACCAATGCTTTCTTTCTGGTCATAATCTCCCATTTAGACAAAAAGCCAAATCGCACAAAGCTGGAATTGCTTTCTTGTCCCTAATAATACAAGATAGGTGTAGCAGCACACACTTAAATAAACCGAAGTGTCACTGCATATTTAGGTCACTATGAAAGCCCATGGGGACCTAAATTTAACAGAAGATCTGACGTTGCATCACTGGTTAGCTGCTTGCAAGTTTTCAGTATCTTCTGCTCAATCAAATGTGGTTTAATTTGGAAAGTTGCGTACAGCACAAGAAAGGGACTGTGCAATGGTTTTAATAAGGATAAGTGAGCAAAGGCCATGTATTCTATACTCTCCATGTGGGGCCTGTAGGAAATCAAGTTTTCAGCAAGATTGACAATGGAGCCATTCAGCCTCTTGAATGCTCAGTTTTACTGTTCCAGCCCACTGCAGACAAATATATATGTTTTGATGACAAGTAGCTATAATGACAAAGATGCAATCATGTATTTATGAATATAAACTGCTTTGACTCTTTCTCCTGCTTTCATTTCATTAAAGACTAAACAAAATTAGAGATTGGTTGGAGAAAAAGTGTGAAAAAAAATTACCTCATCTGTACATGACTCATCTCTGTGCACATACTCGGCTCACTAGCTACACATTTCTTCTAAACCTAGAAACTCTAAGGTTTAAGTAGGCTTACAATTACAGATAGGTTTTGTACTACTGAGGTAGAGAGGTCAGTTTTGTTCAGAAGGAATTGGAAATCAATTAGTTTGCATCATTGTTGCAGGAAGATTCCTCCTCCGCTAGTCCACTTTTTAAATTCTGTTATATCAAGTCTAGAACAGTTTCTTTTGCTTTTCTTTTTGAACAATCTACCTAGTCCCACCTTTGCTGCAAGACATAACTTGTATCCACAATCTGTTGTTCAAAAGCAACTCTGGTGTTCTTGTGATTGTTTCTGACATTTGAATTCCTACATACTTAGCACGCTGCTAAAATGCTTTTTGAATTCTCAAGGTAATTTTTTTTAAACACTGTCAAAAAAAGAGATTTGAGAATTGATCTACTCGGGTAAAACAACATCATATTCTTGGTATCACGGAGATAAATAATTTTCAGTACACATAAATAAAAGTTTGGCTTCCAGTTCCAGCAAGTGCACATGTACAAAAATTATGGAAAGTTGAAGAGAACTATGCTTCAGAACTATTCTCTCTTGATGCCTGTTCTTCTGGAAAAAAAAAGTGACAGCTAAATTTAATATGGATTGAAAGTTGTCTGGCACTCTAATACTTAGTTCAGTAATGGTCTCTAGGTCAAAGACACTTGAAAAATGTCTACACTGCTGGCAAAAAGCTCTTCAGAACACATGGAATCCTACTTAGTTCTCATGAATCCAAGTTATTCTTTCAAAAGTGTTTAAAACAACCCATGGCATCAGCCTGCCATTTGTGACCTGCCCAGCATGGCCACTCTTAAACATGAGACAGAACGAGAGCACTGCTTGGATAGAATAATGATTTATTGGAAACAAACATTTACACAAAGTATAAAGGCAACCATTTCATCCATTTCTTTTTTAACAAGACAAAGCTACCCTATTACAAGATTTGTTCAGTAACAGGATTAGATTTAGTAACGGTGCAGAATATTTTAAATCCCTGAGATTGAGGCCCTCTCACCTTTTACACAACTCCATCCTCCCCCCACCCTGCAAAGGTGCTGGATACTTAATTTCCTGCTCAGTTGTGCTTTTAGTGGGTTACCATCCAAAATTACAGTTTCATTCTTTACATCAGCATGAAATTTAAAAATGCAAGCAAGACCAAGTTTCACATCAAGTTCATTCAGTTGCAGGCATCCAGTTCAAAATTACTTCTGATTTAAAGTTGGTATCCAAGCTGCTTTATAGAGAAGGCTACTAACGCTGACGATATTACTTGTTCTCTTTAAATCAGACATGGAATCCAACTCCTCCTTTTTTTCTAGCTGGACACAGCTAATGGTTTTTACTTTTCATACAGGGGTATTGAGATGTGAATGCAAGGCTTTAGGCACAAGTCCTTTTATATCTGGACTTAAAGCCATCATAAGGAAGCTTAGTAATGCAGAGTTCCAGTTCCTACCGCAGACTTCTTACCTATATGTCCTCAGCATTTTTTAAGTTTATAGCAGGCAGACAAACCTGGGTAGCAAAAGTGTTTCCTCCTAAGCAACACAAGTTCCATTATTCAATTTCAGTAGGAAGCCACCCTGCAAGGCCACAAAGGCAGATCCAGGCATGCAGAGAATTTTCAGTGCAAGTTCAGACATTTTTCCTATAAAGATCATTGTCTCTTGTCTGAGGAGGTAATATTTCACTCAACAGAACTCCTCTGGCTGACATGACAATCAATCTAAGCAAAGCATGGGGTACAAGGCTAAACTTAAGTACTTTCAAAAGGATGCAGCTGATGGTGTTACCTTGTCAGTGTCTAGCTCTGCAGATGGAGATGGAAACAAAGATCTAATAAAATTAAAGGCATAAACCAACTAAAATAAAATAATTTCCAATATTAGAGGTAGATTTTATCCAGTGTAATATATAACAGCCACTCCTGTAAGTGTTAAACAATTCAGATCAACTTTGACCTATGTGCTCTTAGAATAATTATGGCAAGCTTTTTGCATATCCTTCAAGAAAGCAGGCACACCACTCTGAAAAGAGAAAAGTGGAAAAGTCATTCTTGCATCATGTAATCAGGAAAAAACTAAGCCAGATGAGAATTCCCACTATATAGATCTAGGACTTCAAACAAATACAGGACAATTCTAAGACCTTGTACAAGCAGCAGACCATGCCTTTAATCTGTCATGAACAGACTGCACTACTGAAGTTTGCTTGTGTTAAGGCTATTCACATATGCTCTGGAACATGGATTTGTTGGTTTTGTTGCACAAATGTATCTGCCTGGTTGACTAACCAAAGGAATTTGATAGGAATAAAAAAAAAATTAAGACAACTGCCATGAGAGCAGACAATAGCAAGACAATAAAAATGGGACTGCATGAGCGAGAAAGGTCGATACATCTGTTTCAGAGAAAAATAATTCTACTCAACATGCAAAAGACAGGTATGGATGCAGCGAATATATTGTTTGAAACAGATTAGCCAAAGACAGTTGTGCTGTCAACCTTTACTTACCTTGGCAGCCCAATTGACCAGCCATGATGGTATCATGCCACCAGGATTATCAAAATAGTACATATAGACTAGAGATGAGAGAGAAGTTACCACAAAGTTATCCAGCCATGGTCTGAGTATTAGCTCTAACACCATACAACAGAAGCCATCAGTGTGCATGACTGAATCACCAAGGACTGCTCTAAATTCTTCACAAAAAGGTCAATTTGTACTGAAGTGGAATATGAAGTATAGCCATTCCCAATTAACCTCTGGGAAGCTAAGCATGCCATAATATTAACTTAGGCTACTGCAAACCATTTTAGGCAGCCTGTCTTATAAAATAAGGTGGTCTTTAAAGGACTAATTTCAGACAGGAGTCAATCTCTAGGCAAACCCTTTAATCTAGAAATCTGTCAAACATTGCACTTATATCATTGCCAACTTAACCAGATTGCAGCTAGCATCAGACTCTTACCAACTGAGCTGGCTGGCAGGAAAAGTGTGGGCTGGGGGCACAAAACAAAGTGGTCAGTAGTCTATTCTCAACTACCCAGCCCAACTGTCAAATAAGACTCTTAACAGTACCACACTGCACCGGATGTTTCCGAAAGTTTCATTCATTTTAAAGTACTCCTAGTGCTCAGTACATCTACTTTATAGGAACTGGTTTTAGCTTAACATTTCTAGTCTCCCTCTTTGTGCATTTTGCTAATACATACATTCTTTGGCTACATGACTTGTGATCACACTTTCTTGACCTCTTACCTTTAGATCCAGTCTTGCCATCACTTTCAATTGCCAGACTTTGTTTATAGCTTTTGACTCTGATAATACCAGGCTTTTCAGGGCACTGAGGAACAGACACACTTTGAGCTAAAACAACCCAGATCTTCCGCCCATCAATATCCATCTCTCGACATTCACGAACATAGACATACTGTATTCCAAGTTGAGGAGGCACGTCAAAACAGTGTCAGTTTGACATATGATGAATTGACAAGAGAATTCCATTACAAATAACCAGCCCCTTCAAGTTATTTCTTATGCCTCTACAGGATTCAATCCTGCAGAGTAATAATTCAGCAATGTGAGCTTCAGATGTGTGTGGGAAGAGGCACCCACACTCTTCTTCATGCTATACATATTCATGTAACATAAGGACTGCAAGATCTTAGAACAAGTGCAGCAGAGCAGTCAAATCAGCACATTGTTTGGATCCCTGGATGACCAAGTGACAAAAACTGCAAGAGGAGCAAAACGCTTGAAAGGATACATCTCTGTTGGAGAGAGGAAAAGGGTACTTCACTTCCCAGTAGATTACTTTTTCACCATCATATGTTTTCTCATACAGTTCTACAGTTGAAAAAGGAAGATTGTTAGACATTTTTAATCTCTACTGCAACAGAACAGATACATAGCATCAAGAACTGCTCAGATTTTTGACATGAACACATTTTACATGCAACCCTCATGTCGAAATTGATAATGTATATAAAGTTGTAGCAGTAGAAGAAGACATTAAAAAATGTTCTGTAACAGGGTTGTTCAGGAACCAAATACGCAAAAATAGGTGGCCTGTTTTTCTGCTGCTATTGAATTCATTAATACAAAAAAACCCACAAACCAAAAAACCCCAACAAAACCACAACCCCCCAAAAACCTTAAACCAGAACAATTCTGGGGGGAGGCAGAGTCAAATTCTTTTCCAGACAGTCAGCTCATTCAAAGCCTTTCCATCTCAAAGCTTCTTCCTCACCTATGCATATTCTGTATAATTCTGAGCCACAAGTACAGTATGCTTTTTCACAAGCATGTCATTATCCTTGTAAATGACTCTGAGTTAACATGGAACTAGGACAAGTACTGCTCTCTAATACCTGAAGGGGTCTTACGTGAGGGATTAATGAAGTTTGGAAAAGCTGCTAGGAATTTCACAGCAGTATATACAGGCAACAGCGAACAAGAAGCTTGAGTACTTTATGAACCTTCATTACACCACCTTCACTCTGCCTAGAAACTCAATCAGAAAGCAGCTGAATAGGAAAAAAAAAAAAATCTAAGAATAGTCCCTAAAACATAGCAGTGACTCAGAGTAGTGTGGCATGAAGGAGAAAAATTAGTTCAAATCTAACTACACAACTGAGTTTGAAAAACTGTCTACTGTGTGGCTTCTTCCCTCGAGGCAGTAACTGCTATTATCAGGGTAATGGACCTGGCAAGCCATAGGGCTGAGCCAGGGTGAGTTCCCATCTGCTCAGGGACCGGTCATTACATGGGTGCAGTTAAAATCCAGAAAGGTGGTTCACATGAACAGCCAGAGTGGCCTTTTCCTGCTTTAGAGCAGACTGAGGTGCTACATATCCTTCAGAGCTAATGCCAGTCTGCCACATCACTTTCAGCAGTTTTGAAAACCAGGCTAGAACAGACCGATAATC
>NW_009259242.1:1260948-1265342 GCF_000687185.1 Egretta garzetta | reverse complement strand
CAAACTAGGCTTCTGTTCATACGCCCTCCACATCAGCTGTCACCCACAAAAACACCTTCTCCTCTTCTCCAGGTTGGAGCAGCACTGGATGCACAATACTCCCAGCATTGTAAGAAGCTACAGCATTATGCTATCCACCAGAGGTCACTGGAGCATTGGTTTATTACCTTCACTTGCACTTCTAACTGCAGTTTCCCTTTTTCAAAGGGATTAAGACACTGCTTTAAAGACCTCAGTGCAATTTTTAGCTACTAATTGATCTACCTTTGTATCTTTGCAAACATAGAAAAAACACACCATAGGTAAGCCATGTCCCACCTGTATTTGCTTGTCTGTCAATGCTAGTGAACAGCTTCTGATCAAAGCAGAACACAGTGCATTTTAATCAGTAATCAGATTTCACTTTGCATTACTACAATAGATCACAAGTCCGTTTTATTCATAATAGGCCCAGCTGCATTTGCTGCTTTAGCAGTCAGTTATGACTGTTAAATTGTTGGGAAGTATGATCTCAATCAGGATGGTGTAGCAAGTTTCAATATTGCTCAGGCCAAGCCATTTTGTATCACACCCCAGAAGCACATGGCACCGCAGTCACTACAGTTTAGTTACGGCTTCCCTGATGAATTCGCAGCTGCAGCACAGACCAGGCATCAGAATGTCCACGTCTTCTAGATATCCAGGAGCCTGCTTTGGAAATAGCCAGGGTACAAACAGCCATGCAACAGCAGACTGATACCAACATTTCTGAGGTCTCAGGCAAACCCTTGGCAAGAACAGATCAAAGCACAACCCTCTGAAGTACTCCCAGGAATCTTGTCCATACCTGCGTCCAGTCAGGCCTTCAAGAAGAGTTCTGCTGAACAGAACTAGAGGATAGAGATTAGCTCCTCCTATGCTTAGTGCAGGAGCAGTTACCTCTTCAACTAAAAAGGCAGCTACTTCTACTCTGGTCACATTTTTATTTCAATGCCAGCCAGCAGTTCAGCAGAGAACTCTTCTTTGGACTGCCATATTGCATAGCCATAAGAGCAACAATGAATACATTAAAGCAAATAGCAAGAAGGCTCTGAATGGAAGTTCTCTGTTTTTTCTCCCTAAATATGAAAGGAGAAAAAAACAAGCTTATGTAGTTTACATGGAAAATGTTGGCTAGCACTATTTCATATGTACAGTTCTAAAGAATGGGTGGGCTTGTGCCAATTTTTAAGCTAAAAAGAAAACGTTAGCATTGTGTTTATGCCCTTCAAGAGTTAACTTCTGTGAAACACTGGACTTGAAGTACAAGTATAAATTCACAGATGAACATATCATGGTCAGCAAGGATATAAATGCCAGGTCTGCAACATTATCTAGTTTTTAGTTTAAGGGTGTAGCTTCCCCTGACTGCTTCCTTTCTTTTCTCTAAGAAGGCATTAAAAAAAAAAAGTGTTTGTTTAAGGAGGATTCAGTTCTCCTGAATGCACTTAAATCAAATACTTCTGAAATAACTTAAGCTAACATAGTATTTCTACATCCAGTATGATAAAATGTTGAGTCCCACTCCAGCTCTGTTTCATTAATGGCAAAGTGGCCTTTGCTACAAGAAATCTATTGCCCATTTTGACAAAATTGACACTTACTAATGAAGACATAGCTCCCTAAGCTTGACCAAGTACTGACACGAGTCAAGTATGGGGTTCTCTGCACTAATACAGCCAAAGGCATTACCGGTAATCATTCACCATAGAGCTGTCGTAGACTTAACAAGCACAACATTTAACAATTCTTTTAACACTGTTCTTTGTTCAGCAAAACACTTTGACCATCTTTCAGTTTTATTGGCCTGAACTGATTTTAAGCATAGGCTTTGTTAAAATAAATGGATTACTGGATGCCTATATCAGCTGAATCCTTGCCTTATCACCACTGACTTAAGATGTTTTAACATCACATGGATATGTAGGTTCAACTCCCTCTGTCAAAGCCAATATTAAAAAAACAAAACTAAATTAGTTATTCCTTTCTCTGCAAAAGCCCGAAGTCACCAACTGTTCTCTCAATACACCCATTTCTGATTATAAAAGGTGCCAAGAACAGCCAATGCTTTCAGGAAAAGCCATTCCATCACGCATCCAACTGGTGCAAGCTATTGCACCGCTCTGCTGCAACATGCAAAGATGCACAAAAGGTGCCGTCTCCATTTCTCCCCAGAATATCTACTAAAACATAACCTAGGAATTACAACAACTAGAAGCTGCAAGGTGCTCCAGCGTAACAAGCGAAGTCAATTACGTGCTTTAACCAACATGGAAAGAATTCATTCCAGAAGGAAGCTATATGGTGATTAGATGTTAGCTGTTCCGTGTCAGTGTTTACTTGTGCGTTTGCAGAGTGCAACCATATCCCAAAAGATACTTAAGTCTGGCTGAAAGTCTTCAGTGCAGCAACTTTATAATACCTTTGAACAAAGTTTTAATGGGAAGAGTCAATGTGGACATTTAAACTGCCTAGATGAGCTTACCTTTAACATACTGATCCCATTGTTTTCTGAAATCTAAATCCATGTAGACATCCACGCACAGTTTTGGTGGACAGTCAGCAAGACCACCGAAGATTTTATATTCATAAAGTCCTGATTGCTGTGGAAACACAGTAGGGAGAGGAAAAGTCACACAGGAAAGGGAAGTACTCTGCAGCAGGGAGAACAGCTGAAGGAAGTTAGGTGGGGCACATACTACAAATTTGCTCAAGAGCTGTGAAAGCAAGTGTTCAAAAAACAATGCAAGATTCAGTCTTTAACCTCCCAACTTTTTGATCTATGCATGAAAGTTTAAGTCCAGACAGGCTGACCTGCCCGGCACAAGGGCTGTTCCTTCCCTTACACCCATACCCTTTTACTTCATAAGCAGCTCCAAAGGGAGCATGTTTCTTCACACACACACACACACACACATACCCACCCCTTTACCCCTTTCCATCTCCAATGGTCAGTGTGGACTAAATCCTGCCCACACCAGAGCTTACCAGAAGCATTCAATTGCTGTGGCAAGGTCTCCAGACCCTATGTGATGTGTTTTAAGGACGTCAGCCATTTCCAGGAGGTTACCAAGTACTCCACGACCTGGAATAAGCTTTCCAGCAAGTCGGGTATGCTTATACTTCAGGCTGCGATACAAGAATGCTTTATAATGTTTGTGCTTATATACAATGCACTACTGTATCTGCCTTGAATATTTATCAGCTATTTTCTTTCTGAAAGCAGACACTGCACCAAAGGGGTGGGGTGCAGGATATCTCCTAGGTTAATGCTTTTAATGTTTCTCTCAACATATGGAAACTCCATCTGTGCCTATAGGGCAATGCTTGTTCTATTGTTAGTACTGGTTCAGGACTAAATTAAAACAATGAGAGTATTTTGAATATACAGTGTAGGAGTCAAATTCAAGCATTCCCAAGGAAAAGGAAGGAAGGATTATACAACATTCTGTAGTGAATGGTTGATCTTTCTTCTTCCCCTCCCCTTCACAAATCAACCCTAGAAGATGAAGATTTTATGTACCAGACAGTAATAACAGGACCAAGAAGCTTAAGCTACTCATCCTCACTGGGGCTTCACTGAAGCATCAATCTCTAGCTTCAAACCTGAACTGTTCAGCACATGTGCAGCCCCATGTGCTGAGGTCATCTTTGTAAAAGGCATCAACATTTTTATTTTCACAAGAAAAATGAATTTTGAAAATATCACACCTGAAATTGAGCTGGGACCCAACAGCTTGTCTTGCTATTGCCAGTTACCATGCCCATGCTGTAAATGGGAACTATTTACCACCAAGAAAAATCCCAGGTGTACGAAGGGACTTTTTTTTAAAAAAAAAAAAATTTAAAAAAATATTCCCTATCCTGTCTTGCCTTTCACACAGACCTGTACGTTTGCTTTACCTGCTATTTTTTCCTAACATGACCATACCCAAAATTATTTTTTTGGAATAAAAATACAAAATCTTTGTGCAAAGCACAGCACGAAGTCCAGGTTTATAATGAGTTGAGAGGTAACTGTGATCACAGAGCTAAAGAAAGAGGGTGTTTATATGGATTCCAAAGTCATTATTAAATCATAGATCTGCAGCAGAATGGAAACATTCACTGTGTTAATCACAAGTCAGTTCTGCAGGCCTGAACTTCTGAATTTCTTAAGAAAAGTAATTCCCCCCCAAAAGGGGGGAATTTCATTCCAACCCTTTCTGAACTACCTCCTGGTTTTAGCGGGAGAAAGGTGGAAAATCAGTTTGGAGGGATTTTGGAGAGAGGGAGAAGGAAGGGAAGCGGGAGTCTGCAGATCAGGAGGACGCTCTAACACGGGGAGTGCTCGGGGCCAGGCCCCTCCTCCGCCACACGCGGCCCTCCGAGGGGGC
>NW_009259242.1:1259686-1260142 GCF_000687185.1 Egretta garzetta | reverse complement strand
ACGCTTCCCCCGTGCTCTTTCCGGTTTCGTGATAGGGTCTCGGTTTCTCGGTAGTACGTGGGGGAGACGGGTGTAAACGTGCGTGTCATCTGCCCGGTGCCAGAGTGGGGCCCGGTTCTGTTGGGGTGTTGGTCAGGGCCTTTCCTTTGGGTCTTCCCCAAGGACACAGCCTCACAGTCTCAGTGGGCACGTGTATTTCTGTGTATATATCTTCACATTTTAGCAAGCAGTTTCCCTTGATGGACTTGTTCATGTGAGAATATGCAAAGAACACATGAACGCGGTGCTGGTGGCTGGTAGGTGTGTTCGGCACATGCACAGACCCACCGAGACCCAGGCAGCCTGGCGGAAGGGACAGCAGGCTCCGGCCCACGGAGGGCAGGGGTGGGCAGGGGGGAAGGGGACAGAAAGCTTTGTCACCGGGCTGAGCTCCCGGGCAGGTGTGTCCCCACACCT
>NW_009259242.1:1251532-1259663 GCF_000687185.1 Egretta garzetta | reverse complement strand
TGAATGCTGCGTCTTCAGAATAAAACAAAAGCAGCTCTGAGCTATGGGACGTGATCAAACGTACTGACTGACAAAGAGCCTGCCTGACAGCACTAGCCCGATGTACTTCGTGGTAACCTCTGTGCAAGGCTGGCAAAATGTAGCTTTTTCTAACTTCCCTGCCAAGTGGCTGACTTCTTTGACAAAGAGTTCACTTATGTCAGCTGTCCCTTCCAGTTCCAGTCAATTGGTTTGCAAGCCGAGCATGAGGTTTTCTGGCTGACTCTGGCTTGGACGTACAGGCTGAGTGTCATCCTCGCACAGCCCAGAAAACTTTCGGAGAGTGAGTTGTGGCAGAAGGCAGGATGGTATCTCATGATCCTCCCCCCCGCATGTAAATTTGATGCCAGAACTTGACCTGTTGCATCTTTCTAAAATAAAGCCACTAACAGTGGAAAGTCTCTGCTCATACATTACCTGCTCTCACCTCCCCAGTGAAACTGCTAGGGAAACATCCCAGTTCTTTTGTTTTATTTTTGTAGTATGCTTACATGTATTAAGACCTTTTATCATTAATATTTATACAGTACATATAAAATATTTTGCCTTATTTGCGTTCTTTGTGAATTACAACAGTGTGCTTTCAGTCAGCTCAGCTGGTTCTCCAAAACACATTGAAAACACATTTCTTACGGCTGAACCCTTACGAGTAGATTCTTGGCTGAGCTAAGTTGACTTCGGTGGAGCTGTGCTGCTCACCCAGCTGAGGGTCTGGTCTTTAAAATGGTACATGAGGCAGTGGTCTGTAAGCGAGACTGATTTAGTTCATCTTGCAGAAATATTTCTTTAAACAGTAGTTTTGCAGCAATTTTATCAGATTTCTATCTCACTTTTCAATCCCATTCATGCTCTAAATAGGGCTCACGTCAGACTGAAAGAGCTTGTGGCTCTTTTTTGTACAGAGATGACTTTCACCCAGTATGAACAAGGAGGAGTTGTGAGTCAAAGGTTAATGTTTAACATAGAGCACGGACACATGCCTGTAAATGAGCCTGTGAGATGACATGATCTCTTAAGGAGCCTTGTTTGCGCAAAAGGACTAACATGATCACAGCTCAACATTGCCTATTGTTTTATGGTAAATGTTTTTGCATTATATGGTTGTCTACATGGCATCAGAGTTGTAAATTGGCTACAGCTGCCTGGCCACTCCCTCCTCCCCCCAGCACTCTCATGGTAAAAGAGAGATTTATCTCACAAGGCTACTCTAGGGACCAAAACTTTCAAAAAAGGCATTATTGTGTGACCTTTTTTCTTGGTAAATAAGGAGTGGTTATTACTAAGAAAGCACAAACAGTTCTGAAAGGAGACTTTGTTTCCGTTTTCATGTATGTTTATGTAAGTGTTATTATTTATCACTTGCATGTCCATGTATTGCCCTTAACTTACGGATAGAAGCTAAACTTTGAACCCAAACCCTTTGATAGCTGCGCTACTAGATAGTGTGACTGTAGTCTGGGGTGAGTTCAGGCACAGCAGGGACAAACTTCTTAGAGCTCTGCCCCAACAGACAGTGGGAGAGCAACTGCTCCAGGGCAGCTGGTTCTGGGAACATGAACCCAAGGTTGAGCGCAGCTACCAAAGGCAGCCTAGATACAGCACGATCCAGTCCCACACGTGGATCAGGGACCTAAATACTAACTGAATGAAAATAGAGGGTTACTATTCTAGGGCAATGAGGGGGAGTTTCAAAAGTGCCCACAACTTGACCCACATACTTAGTATTTCTTAGGTATTAAGCTGCTGCTTTCAGTGGGAAACGATACCTCAAGAAAACTTGCTGATCTGGACTATCGATGGGATTAATGCACCTAAATTGCCCACCTGTTTTTTAGAATGGAAATAATCTGTATTAATTCCACCCTAGCGCCTAACCTTTCTGCTATTGAAATCAGCGCCAAGTAATCCATTGAATTCTATGGTGTGGAATCAGACCAGTAAATTGGAAACTCCTCCATCAGGAAATCATATGTGGCCAGAAATGAAAACAGCAGTGAATACTATGTTGATGTTTTCAGGCCCCAGATGATTTTCAGTGTTTGTTTTGGATATGGGTATCCATATGTGAGAGAGTGCTACCAGCTATATTGTGTTTTCCTGCATCTGTCTCTGTGTGGCACTGGTGTACTTTGAGAAATTCTTGAAGATGAACTAAAGATGTGGGATTTTGATGGATTCAACCGCTGTGCAGACATTTATATGCTGTCATTCCATTTTACTCGGTGCATTCCAAAAACTTTGCAGAAGTGCTGAATAGTCCTGACACCATTTATACAGTATGCACATTCATATTTCTATTATACACAGCCAAACCAATTATAATCTTCTGCTACTGTTTTATTGACTGCATTATGTAAAAGCCTTTCTTACAAACTGTTTCATGACTTTTTCAGCTTGCAAGAAGCAAGCTCTTCATCCAGAAAGATGAAAAGCAACAATAGCATCTCCCACCACAGACAGGCAGTCTATATTCTCCTCTCCTGTGTGAGTCATAGGGAAACCTGTTTTTTCAGCACTCTTAGAATATGGAAAATCTAGCCTTTCTGCCACACTGAGATATTTATATATTTTATATATTTTATATATTTTATATTCCTGCCTAAGTATATAGGCTGAAAGGGGCACCCAGAGTGACAGTCGTCTCTTTTGCAAAGAACTAGCACAAGACATGCACTGTTCGAGCTGTCAGGAAAGGTTTTAAGTGGCCACTAAACACTGGAGCATGTATTGGCCTTCTTCAGAGTTGAATTTAACCCCAAACTATGGTATATCTGTATTGAGTATCTAGTTTCAACAGAGGCTCCACCCAAATAGAAGAGGATTCTGAGAATAACGAGTTCTGATCTCCTGCCTTCTAATGTCAAGTATCTTTTATCTTTGGTAAAGAGTTTTAATATGCTGGACTCCTTGTGTCAGGACCCATCTCTTTCATTTGGCCATGTTTACTTTTGATTCACACCTTTTAGCCACAGCTTTTCTGGAAAGTAACGCACTCCCAGTGCAAATAAACTGGTGATTGTGAGGTGTGACCTATTTACCTGGCCTCGAGGAAAGAGGGGTCATCTTAAAACTTTGCTGTAGGAAATGAGGGATTGCACTAGTATCTGCATGACCTAAAATTACTCACTCAAAAGATAAGCAAGGCTATTTAGATCTTGACTTGATTTGGCAAATGGTTATCACTACCACACCCTCTACTTTCCTAACCTGTTTACATGGATGTAGAAATATTTCTAAACATTTCCTTTAGCATGTGGTGCTAAAGCAGATGATATATATGGAAACCTCTCTTTCATGGGAATCGCGAGAACTGGTCTCACTGCAATAATTCTTTCTTTTCTTTCTTCAGTACCCATTAGGTCAGACACTAGACTTACTGTTAATTTCACAGAAGTCATCTATTACGTAGGAGGAAATCTGGGTATTTTAGCTATATGCAGTATTTTAGATAGATCCTGTGTATAAATTCAGTCCCAAGGATTGTAGTGGAATAGGATGAAGAAAGACTCATCAGACAGGTTAAAAGCCAAAAGATTTAAAATTATCTTAAAGAAATTAGAAAAATTAGAAATAAACCATAGGTTTTTAACAGTGAAGATAGTAACACTTGAATGAACTGGCAAGACAAATTCTCCATCTCTTGATTGGGTGGTTTTCTGAAAAATATACTTCAGATGAGCAGAGAATTCTGGTTTCATAGTACAGATCTTGAACTGAATGTAAAATTGAATGCTTTGTGTTATGCAGGATGTCAGCTAAAATAATCTGAAGGCTTCTTCTGACCATAAACCTATATATCTGTGCATCAACAGCCATTGAACACCATTGGCAAGTGGTGATTTCCCCATAACTCTTTCTTTCCCTTCTCATCAATTTTCCCAAGCTGTCTAGAGCCTACAGAGAAGCTTGTTTTAAAGGAAGCAATTCAACCCATGGCTTGTGTAGGTTATCTGAAAGCTCATAATTTTCTTTCTACTGCTGGAGAGCCAATTACAACTGGCTGAAATGCTCCATATTCCTTAGACTGACCATCTGAAGTGGGAACAGTGAGTGCATAAAGGCTGCATCTACTGGCAGAGCAGGGAAGCAAGATACAAAATGTCTCTTGACATCATATGCTAGATGAGCTTAGACGATTTGCTTTTTCAGCTCCTTGTTTGCATTTCCCTTCATGCCTTTGTGCCCTGTAAATTCTTTGGGGTAGTCAGTGCAGGTGGAAAAATGAGAAAACCCCTCTGCAGAGCCATGGGAAGAGATCATTCCTACCCTGACTTAAATCTCAGCTGAGTCTGCTGGATCCTGCTGCAATAGTCTCTAACAAAAAGCACTGTTATGGTGAAATTACAGTGTCTTGTGTTTATCTACCAGGCTTCCTCCTAGCTCAGCCAGAAAGCTGCCATGTTGGCTACAGATTGAGAGGTTCTGTAACTGACTTGTGCAAGATTCAGGATTTGGCTTCTGGTGGCATGGCGCATCCCTTTTTATTAAAAGCACGTGTCCGCATAAAGAATGCAGCTCTTCAGATGTGAACTTCGTAATTATGAAAGCAGTAGGAGATAAGAATAATTGTTTTCAGTTCCAGATGTCCTGTCTTCTTCAGCACTGCAGGAAGATTAAGTGAAAGTGGAGTAGGGCAATAACAAAGTTAAAATGCACAGCAGGATAGTTGTGTTGACCAAAGTATTGGTAGGATATAATGGAGTTCAAAGAAAATTCCCTTCCATATTCCTAGTCACCAAAGAGGTTTCTCACTGTCGTTACAACTGCATCCATTTCATGAGCCTGACTGCACACAGAGCGGGTGGTTTGCAGAACTATCAACCAACAGGGCTGAGCCCTCTTGTGCTGTAAACTGGTTTAATGAGAGGGGAGCTACAGCGTTTTATGTGAAATGATTTGGTTCTCTGGTTTAACTAGCTTTGTTAAGGACTCCATTCCCCATCACAAAACACATACACTGCCTGACATCATAAGGACAATTTACAACACATTAAACATGTTGAAAGAGTGCTTTCTAAAAGTTCCAGTAAATGTAATCAACTGGTGTGTTGTGTCCATGTGTGGGCTTAGGGATGAAATAAAGGAAAATTCAGTGGAGGGTTAAGGAAAAGGCAAGAAAAACTAATTGAATAGGGAGCCCACAATGGTTGTACTTTGCCAGATTAATGAGTCACTGTTTGCTGTGCTGTTAAGGCCCAGGAGACTGCTAGAAACTCAAAGAAAGCCATGAAGTATTGCAAGTGTGTTTTAGGCAGAGCAACAGCATTGCTCAATTTAGGAGTAAAACTCTGCTCGCTCAATAGGCTGCATGGGTTCCAGAATCACGCAGGCTTCTTGCTTATTGTCCCAGCCGATGGGGCTGCACCTCCACCGAAGCAGCTGTTTTCAGGCCACAGGGAGGAGATTTTGTCATTTAAAGCAAGTCCTAAGGGAGCTATGTAGCCTTTAAGCATAGCAGTCCAAAATTGTGAACCTGTAACCCCTCTCTGCAGCTGTTGCTCAGTCCTGAAGTTTCCTCAGCTGTTTGCACTGAATTTCTACAGGTGCCAAACATGCTGGTTCGGGTATGTTTGGTGCTTCTTTCCTTATATCCTTGGAGAGTCATGCTCAGAACACAGCAGGACCTTAAAAGGCAGAGGTAGTCAGTCATCCCTTTTTTAAAAGGCCAGAGTGGTGTTGCCCAAGTTGTACTTGACCCTGAAGGGCCTGAGAGCTGCTAATCCACCCTTCTAGGGAGAACACCACTCATCTCCCAGCGCTAGAAGGAGACGTCATTCCCATCCCTTTCCATCGCAGCTTTTCTGCTTCACAAAAAGGAGTTACAACTGCACTCAGTCTAGAAGCGAGTGTGACTTTCTAGCCTATTGTTAAGGCATTTATTTGTACAGAAACATGTGAATTCTAAGCCCAGCTTCAATGCTTGTTTATGTGCTCTTCAGAGTAGTTCCTCAAAAATCAGTATTGGGACTTATTTTATGTAATACTTTCAGTATTTTATGTAATACTTTCAGTAATAAACTTGGCATGGAAAAGTAAGAATGTACTAGTGAAGCTGTTGATGGTGTAACCATGGGAGGGAGGTTCTCTATCAACACAGGAGGACCAAATACTACACTGGAAGGACTAGAGAGAATTGATGTAATAGGCATGGGGTGAAATTTCGGTCATGCACATATGTGCTAAGAACAAGAATTTCTGATATGAAGTGATAGATGGAACTGGTACTGGAGAAAAATCTAGATATACTGAACCATCGGAAGATAATTATGAAATATTAGTATTTCTGGTAGAGACAGGAAAATACTTGCACTTCCATGCAGAATGCTGGGAAGGCCACATCTGAAAAAATGATGATTGAAAATAAGACAGAGAGAGTCTGATTTTTACCTCTCAGGATATTAGAGGGTTAATTGCCAAAAGAAAGAAGATCTATTTCAGCCAAAGGCTTGTTTATCCATGTATAATTGGCTATGAATACATGCAGCTAGAAACAAGACTGAAGTTCCTGGAGACCTGCAGAATAGGCTCATAGCCTTCCAACAGGAGGAGTAGGAAACCCATTTGGTTTGAGGCGGAACTCAGCAAGTTTAATAAAGATATTACCTGGCACGGCTGCCTGTATTAGGAAGGACTGGACTTAATGGCCCAAGAGATCCTCTCTAATGACAGTTTTCCTCAGATCTGGTTTGCCTGTCATTTCTCCTGAAATGCCGATGTATTTGGAGGGAACACTAGCAGATGGGGAAAAAAATGCCAGTTTCTTGTATAAAGCTGTGGAGCTCTTCCAGAACCCCTTGGCTGATTTGGCTGGATGAACCCTTGGCAGGAGCTCCATCGCTGGGGAGTTCTTAATGATACACAGGGTAAAATCCTGGCCCCTGTGAAGTTGATGGAAGTTTCGCTATTAATTTCTGTGAGGCCAGGATTTCACCCTGGAAAAGGGAGTCAAAAGTACACACATGCTTTCAGAGACAGAGTGCCTGATTAAATACATCTGGTGCAGTGCTCTTTTATCAATCATTGATAAAATAGTGCCTTTTAAATATAAACTGTGGGTAAGCTAAACAGCAAAATTAAAACATGTCCTTTTACAAGCCTTAAAAGCAAAATTTGTCTGCTTTTTCTCTGAAAAGAATGGAAATCATGGTAAAAAATAACACATACCTGGACCCATCCACTCCAAACTCTTGTAGTATTTGATGCTCCACTGAAATGAGTGATTAAAGCATAGAAAAGCCAGTTAAAATATTTCTAATGATACACAAAACCTTAAGATAGAATCATAGAATGTTTTGGGGTTGGAAGGGACCTTTAGAGGTCATCTAGTCCCACCCCCCTGCAGGGAGCAGGGACACCTTTAACCAGATCAGGTTGCTCAGGGCCCCATCCAACCTGGCCTTGAATGTTTCTAGGGATGGGGCCTCCACTACATCCCTAGGCAACCAATTCCAGTGTTTCACTACCCTCATTGTAAAGAATTTCTTCCTTATACCTAGTCTAAATCTACCCTGGTTTAGTTTAAAACCATTACCCCCTGTCCTGTCACAACCGGCCCTGCTAAAAAGATTGTTGCCATCTTTCCTATAGGCTCCCTTTAAATACTGAAAGGCCGCAATCAGGTCTCCCTGCAGCTGTCCTCTCCAGGCTGGACAACCCCAACTCTCCCAGCCTGGCCTCATAGCAGAGGGGCTCCAGCCCTCAGATCGTTTTTTGTAGCCCTCCTCTGGACCCGCTCCAACAGGTCCATGTCCTTCTGGTGCTGAGGGCTCCAGAGCTGGATGCAGTACTCCAGGTGAGGTCTCACCAGAGTAGAGGGTGATGTCACCCAAAACCACGTTCCTCCTCATTTAATTCTGGAGCAGCTGAACACCAGCTAGGAGCTCACCTGGACTGCAGCGTGGCCTCTGCTTTTGCAGCCCCCCCCCCGCGCTGCTATTGCCGACACCAGGCAGGGCTCCGGGCAGGCAGCGAGGCCTCGGCCGCCCAACATCCCGCACGACGGTGAGCAGGAGGGCAAGAGAGGGCTCCAAAATGCTCTCCCGGGCACCGTGTGTGAGCGGGCACAGCCAGGGTGGGACGCAGAGCCTCGCCG
>NW_009259242.1:1242074-1250056 GCF_000687185.1 Egretta garzetta | reverse complement strand
GTCCCGACGGTTCCTAGCACCGCTCCCTCCTGCCCGGCACGGGGCTGTTCCAGGGGATGAAGTACTATGGTAAAAGCTTCGGGGTCTTGGCAGCCGAAGGCGCTCCCTGCTTTGCAGATCGGCGTGTGCCCCCGCGGGGTTGTGCCTTTGCCTTACCGCCGGGCTGTATAGCAAGCAGAAAGCGTGCATAAAGCTTTCCTTCCCTGGTCTCGTCCCGTCTCTCTTGCATAGGTGCTCGGGGATAGGCGTGACAGGCAATGGCTTGTCTTAGGTGTGCGCGGCGTTTAACAGAGGCGTTTGAAAGTTTTGCAATTTGCAGATAACAAGGTTTGGCTGTAGAGGTGTTTGGTTGGCTCCCATCCTACCCCCCAGCTACGTCTGAAAAACGAAAAAGGTGTGAGAGCCAGAATCTGGTAACTGTACTACCTAAAAACTTGGTGGGGGAAACTTAGCGGCATTCTGAGGCTCAGCCAGGTGGTGTGGGTGTAATGGGTTCTCCTCCTACCCCTGTAGCTCAGGGCCTGATCCTGGAGTCTTGTAAAGACAAAGTTCTAGTTCTGTATTTCCAGGAGTGTTCCCATGGGGAAGAGCTGCAGGACTGTGTTCAGGATTACTGTAGTCTGTTGAATTCCAAATGAATTCTGTCCTTCAGCACAGAAGGACTCCTTACGCTGTTCTCCATAGTCACTTCAATGCAAAACCAAGTGTGAAACATGGGCATAATGATTTACTGGAATTTTATGTAAGCAAAAAAGGATGTCTGAAATATTATGCAAGATAGAGAATCGGGTCCAGAGCCTGAAGGCAGAAAACTTAAACGTATCCTACTGGTTCTGAGTAAAATGCAAAAAGGGGGAAAGGATTGTAGTGGCTGAGAAATACCAGTTTTTTCCACATGCACAGAGATACTCAGTATGTGGGAAGCCTCCTGAGAGAGCACCGCACTGAAATGATTCAGAGTTAAAACATTGGAAGCTTAATGTATAGATTTCATGCGGTTTTGCTTCTCAGCTTTGTGGTGAGGGAGAGAAGGAGGAGGGAAGAAATCCGGTCAGTAAAGAGTTGCTCTATCAGTCAGGTTTTTTGATGAAGACATTAATTTAAAAAAGTTACATAAACTGTATGTAGTCGAGGGCAAATACAAATAAATTACTGGCAGAGCAATTAATCTTTTTGAAGAATGATGCTGGTAGAGTGGCTTAGGGAGCACAATTGCACTGGGAAGAGCTTTTCAAACAAAAGTAACCATTCTTGTAATATGAGTGGCAGTTGAGATCTGCGTTTGTTTTAATGCAATCTAAATTATTTATCTAAAGTGTGGGGAGTTTTCTGCATTTCCCTCCAAACTTTTCCAAAAGTCAAACTAATTGCTAGGTAGTGTGCACAAGAACACATTCAAGGAGATAAGCAAGGAGACTTCCTTATTATGAGCTAACTTCAATAATCGGCTAAATATGCTTTAGCTATGTCACAGGCTTATTCCAAGGATTGTCTAGAGAAGAACAGCAGCAGTTTGTGCCTGTGTTTGTGTTAGTGAAATGTTAGCATGGTCTGAACAACTTAGAAAAACCCCTTAAAGTTGATCATTATATGAAATTATTCTCATGAACTTACTCTCATACTGACGTAGGAGCTCCTGCTTCAGTGTTGAAATGATCTTCCATAATCATGCACATATAGAAAGGGAATGTTGAGTAAGATTAGCAACATAAATCTCTGCTGCTTCATAAGTTTTACCCAGCTGCTTGGTGATTTCACAGCTGTTTCTGCAGTTGATAACAATTTCCATCACTCTGCTTTCTGCAGAGTTGTCACACTGCCCTGCTGCGGATTCTGCGTTGTCCCTATTTGAGCTATGAATCTTGTTTCAAAAAATTAGATAACAGAAATTAAGAATAGTAAATATAATGGAAACATATTTATTACAGTGAGTTTTTGGTCTCGGTTAGTATGCCTTTTTTTTTTTTAAAGGAGTTTTTGGGGTTACATTACTTAAGTTTTTGTTATAGCAGAATAGATTTACAAGGGTTTTTTAGTGGAAAGCATGTTGTCACTGTCAGTTTAGAGCTAGGAAAACCAAGGCACAGGGATTTGAAGTTATTTGCTCAAAGAAACTGAAGCCATAGAGGAGACAAAACCCCAAGTATTCAGCATTGCGATTTCGTTCTTTCATTCACATATGTGAAGTGAGCAATAGAAACGAAGTTAAATGAGATTTTTAACTACAGAAATTCATGTGCATTACCTTTTCCTGCCCATCTCTCCCTGGGGGACTTGCCTGGGTTGTGACATTCATCACTGAGACGTCACATCATCAAAGGAAAATGTTACATAGGGCCAGAAATGGGTGGCTGCTGCCAAGAAAAGAGGCAGAATCCACTAGGAGAGCCAGAGGGAGAACATCTCCTGCTTCAGTTAGGAGCAGGGGTCAGCATACAGCAGGAGCTTTTCCATGCAGGAGTTTTGTTCTTAAGAAGTTGATAAATATCCAAAAACTTTTCTTGTAGGAAACTTCCATGCTAGAATATTGTCATCGCCAATTCATCATTCAGCAACATCTGACACTTCAAAGCCTGGGGCAGCTCTTACTGCTGCATGACTCTGCCTTGAATTGACATACGAGACATCTTAAGCAGTCTTCCTTTGCTTACTGAGCCAAGGGATTTGTTATGATGGATTTCTCATGGACCTGGTAGGTGTGCATGCTGATGGATTTCATGTCTTTTCAGTAAATCTCAATGCTTATTAGTGGGTAAAGCATTGCTCTCCCCTTTATGCAGTGTTAGCCACAGATTGCTGCAGAGACACATTCTTCCTCCAAGTCCAAGTAGCTCCTTAAGTACTTCTAGTATGATTAGTGAGAGGATGCTGGTGTTGCTGGGTATCTTTGCCTAAATTTCTTACCCTGAAACTTGAACCAAGTCACCTGTTGGCGTAAGTCAGAAGTGACTTTGCTGGCAATGAGGATCTAGTGCCCTGTTTTCTAGGGCTGAATACCTTTACTCACACTTCAGATAGGTCTGTTGTTTATTTAACTTACGTTATTTCAATAGAGGTTTGTTTATTTGTTTTATATGAACGCCTGTCTGCTTACATCCTATTACAGGCAAGAACCGTGCTCAGAAGGTATTTTGCTGTTGACTAAATTTTGGTAGTTTAGGAGATTTTTTTAAAAAATTCATTTTAGTTTTGACTCTGTAAATATATCTTCTTTCTCCATAAATCTCTGTACAAGACGTCAAAGAGATTTAATGCTCATTGGGGATGTATCTGAAGCAGAGGGACAAGGACTCTAGAGAGAGGAGTAAATATACTTTGACCAAATGTTAAAGTTTTTCAGAGTAATCATGCTTATTATGAGCCCAGTCCAAACTTTTGGGAAGTTTCCCTAATTCTGTGACTGTTAGAGAGAGTATTTGCACTGCTGAATAGTTATGCAATGTATCTAGAACTAAGAGACCTTTTATATGGAAAATGGTTATTTTTTTTTCCTCCTTCAAATTGAATAATAAAATATTGAACAAATTGAATTTGGCTAATGTTAAGATCAAAAAAGTGTGACATTTGGGGACCACATTGTCCTGTTGCACTGAGCTTCTGCAACATTTTATGGATAAGCAATGAACCAGTGTGAGTCTCACTGCATGTAAGTCATTATTGAAAATGTGGAACTTGGGCTCAGATCCATGTGGGGACAGATTGATGGTGCTCTAGAGCAACCCCATGGCTTTTCTGGGCTCTTTCAACTGATATAAAAGGTACTTAATCATGCCTTAGAATTCAAAGGACAAAGCAACAGAACCTAGGAGAATGTAGGATATCTAAGGTGTCAGCACAGATATATTTGCTTTGTCTGATAAGCACTGATCATCTTGGAGATACCAAGTACCTTCACAGAAATGCACAGAATCATGGAATGGTTGTGGTTGGAAGGGACCTCTGGAGGTCATCTGGTCCACCCCCTGACCCACTCAAGCAGGGTCCCCTAAAGATGGCTGCCCAGGACTGTCCAGATGGCTTTTGAATCTCTCCAAGGATGGAGACACCAAAACCTCCCTGGGCTCAGTCACCTTCACAGTAAAAAAGTGGTTCCTGATGTTCAGACAGAACCTCCTGTGTTTCAGTTTGTGCCCATTGCCTCTTGTGTGGTCAGTGTGTGTGCTCAGTGCGCACTCAGCTGTGTTGTGCTCAGTGTTGTCCTTAGGGAGGGAGAGGCCACCCCGTCTTGTAATTGCTGAGCCCCTGGCAGGATTGAGCCCTGAAGATAGCTGTGTACAGCAAGATACAATATTGAGCTGAGCACTCTTCCTTAGAGCAGTAGAACAAAAGCTTTGTCAAATGAGATCAGAACTTTCCTTCTCTCATTGGGGTTCAAGGAAACTCAGATACAAACTCCCTGACTAGATACAGAGTATAGCCTCTGTGTGTGTGTGTGTGTTTAAAAATAGTGAAATCCTCTTTCTCACAAAACACACGGTCTGTTACACGAGGTACTGAGATACAAACCCAAGGGCTCTCCGCAATGGACGAATATATCTTAGCAACAAGGGTGGGAGTGGTGGGAAAGGAAAAGGAGAATACAAGTATCTGGCAATTAACTTCCTAGTCACAGATGTGAAGGTGATAAAAGTGATAAAAGCATTACTGCATTGCCAATGCTCTTCCTTCTTCTCTGAGCCGCATACCATGCTGCTCATAGGAGCAAAAGCTACACAGCCCGTACCGGAGAGTGGTGGAGTCCTGTAAGCTGCTTCCAGCAGGAAAACCCAGTGGTTCCCCATTGTCCCAGTCTCTTGTAAGTGGTGGGGTGGACTGGGCACACAGCCTGGTCCAAAGCAGCACAGCCGTGATAGGCTCAGCATTGGCAGAGGCTCATTGCAGGCTCCGGGGTGGCCCCCACACCAGCAGAGTCCCAGTGATATGGCAGAGGTCTGTCATGGCAGCCCCTAGCAGTGGAGAGCCACAGGCTTGTCTTGCCCTGATCAGGTGGACTCCAGTTCCGCACTGGGCTCCATGGAGCCAGAAGCTGTTTTGCCTCATAATGCAGATGCAATCAAACTGTGCATGTCTGTCTGTAGGACTGAGAGTATGTATACGATAGGGAGATAGGAGAAAGCAACCTAATGTAACTAAGATGAGTGAATATGACTGTAAATCTCCTCCCCCCCAGCAACATGGATGTGGTTTCACAGACTTACAAGGGACCCATTACTTTTGCATTAAGCCAGTTTAAATGGCAAGCTGACAGTCTGGCATTGATGTTGCTGTAACAGTAGGTTCACCATGCGTTTCAGCTGGCGTTTGCTAAGTGCAGGGAACTGTCTTCATCCCCGTTACCCCCACATCCATACCTAGTCATGATCATTTGAATTTTTTTGCTAAGTAGCACTTCTCTTGAGAAAAGGTTCAGTCCCATTTTTTGCTGGGCCCATTCTTGCCAATGTTATTGCAATGTGCATTGGAACAAATCTGGGTAGCATGTGTGCATAGGTGTATATGTAAAGAAACAATGTGAAAAAGTGTGTGAGCAAGAGTTGAATTTTTAACCAAAACAGCCTATGAACGTCACCTCCTTGTCAGAAGATGTAATGCCATTGAAATCTAAATTGCATCCAGAAATACGGACTTTAGGATGTAACTTGAAGTGGGATTTGGCCCACAACACTTTAAGATTGGTGTCTGTCTTGGTCTGTGACTGTTCTTTCTAGCACTTATGCACATATTGATGATGACCGTAACACTCAATTCAGATCCACCACAATCAGCAGTGTCACAATTAAGCTTGTGCACAAATCCTCGCGGGGTGAGAGTGTTTGCTTGTTTGCGATCCCAAATGGGATGCTTCTGTGTCACCCATTTGTCACATAACGGTAATGCTTCTTAGTTGAACTCATGCTCTTCTCTCCACAGTGCAATGTGCGTTCAGCAGATCGTGCTCTAGCCTAAGAATTGATTCAGTCAAGACAATCAAGATGACAAACGAACCTATTAAAGAGATCCTGGGTGCTCCAAAGCACCCTGATTCTGTAACCACGGAGAAGAGTAATAACAACGACTGTGTGATAACCACCATCCCTCTTGTCAGTGAATGCCAGCTGACTGCAGCAACAGGGGGAGCAGAACTCTCCTGTTACCGCTGTACCATTCCCTTCGGTGTGGTTATCCTTATAGCCGGCATTGTGGTTACTGCTGTGGCATACAGCTTCAATTCCCATGGATCAATCATCTCAGTGTTTGGATTAGTCCTCTTGTCATCGGGACTCCTTTTGCTGGCTTCTAGTGCAGTGTGCTGGAAAATCAGGCAGCAAAACAAGAAAGCAAAGAGGCGGGAGAGCCAGACAGCGCTTGTGGCAAATCAACGAACCTTATTTGGTTAAAGACAACCAAGAGAAGGCTGGACAGAAGACAGAACCTTTGTAAGTCAACTTGACTATTTATGCATAGGCGAGATTGCAGGTTTTAATTTAACTTTGGAAATGAACTAAACTGAACTGAAAATGGAATGGATTAAGAAAGACTCTTAAAAACTCGGCAAGTACTCTTAATATTTTTCTTACTGCAGACTTGGTAGTGATTCTTTCCAAGACAGAAGAAAAAATGCTTTTCCTTCACAGAAAACAGTGTCGTCATAACCGCAATCGTCAGAACAGCGTTCTCCAACTTGCTGATCGTGTTGGAAAGGGAAATTTTGGGAGCTAAGAAAATAGTTTGAACTGACTTGAAATGCCAGAGATCTCCCTAAAATACACACTGTGACATTTGACCAAGGGAGAAGTCATAGCATTTGAAGTGACTACAAGCTTACGGCCAGATTTTCTGTGACTTAAATTGTAGCTCAAAAAAAAAAAAGAAAAGGCAATAACAAACTGCAGATTACTCAATAAGCTCATTCTTATATTTTATGTAACTCCCCCCTCCCCCCCCCAATATCTGTGGTACTTCCCCTTTTTTTAAACCAACTAATATTAATTTTGTTTTATTATCGAATAGCAATAGGTAGAAACGTGTAATTATATTGTCTAACCTAAATAACGAGGTATGATTATAGCTTAAAACATGAGAATTTTTTTGTAAATTAAAGTGGTCAGATTTAGCACTTTTGATTATTTTGCTATAAAATTAAAAAGTAAATTTAATTAAAATAATATTCAGTGCTGCTAGACCTTTAGAAAAACTTTTTATTGCTATCAAGATAGCTTGTATCTTCAACTTTGACTGCTTTATGATTCTATTTTTGTAGAAAAACACCTGTGACAATTACTGTCAACATCTCTTCCAAAAAATCTTTATAGACTATGGATTGTGGTTTGATAGCCCATTCCTCTTGCAGCTCGATTAACAACTTAGTTACTGAAAAATTGTAATGTTCAGTTCTGCAGACACTGCTGGCATAGCTGGTTTTAGACACAACTGTTAATAATTGCTTGTGGAAGCAAAGTCATCTGTGTAGTAAGTGTTTGCTGAATGGGCTTTGGGATTATGAGCCTTCACAAAATGCAGGTCTCAGGTGCCCCCTGTGTGTGTCTGAGATGTTTGATTCTGTAACTCTTGTGTTCCAGAAGTCTTCCAGCTTTTCTCAGGTAATGAATAATTGAGGGGCTGGTCCCAAATCGAAGCAAAACATTTCTTCATCTATGTCACGAAGGACAAGTAGTGCTGAGCCAAGTCACAGACTTCCACCCCAGTGTGTATGAGGGTGTTAGAAGGCAGAGAGGCTGCGTGGAGTCCTCTTTCTTTTTTTTTCTCTCTCTGTTTCCCCCCCTCCCTCCTTACTTTCTCCAGACTGAAAAGAACTGGATGTGATTTTTGCTTTCCACTGCTGCAGCGAGCAAGGCCTGTGCTAGTGTGCCTCCTCTTTGCCCTCCAGAGCCTCTGGCATCCACGAGGGCTGCAGTGATGCCGCTGCAGAGCATACCTGCCAAACAGGTGCCATGGGGGATAGCCTTCTGCAGGCCACCCTGGAGCCGTACGCTTCTCCTGCT
>NW_009259242.1:1210168-1241921 GCF_000687185.1 Egretta garzetta | reverse complement strand
CTGCTGAAACCACCCAGGCATTCTGGCTTAGGTGCCGCCTTTTCCTCTGCCCTCCATAGTTTAAGCTTGTTACATCCATAACTTATCCCCGGATTTGCAAAGTGCACTTTGTGTTTTAAATAGAGCAAGCTATATGTATGGGAGGGGATGTTTGGAGCCAGTATTTGCGTTGCCACACTCCGTGGTTACCAGACACTATAATAAAATCACTTGCATCAGAGGAAAGCTGACAACACATTTTAGCACTTCCATAGCCCTAACTTAATCACGGCAGGAAGCTTTCCTGCTGCTAGGAGAACATGTTGCGTCACCAGAACATCTGACACCGGTGTCTAGTGTCAATCACTTTGCTTAAGGTCATTAAAAATATTAGGGTGTCCCCTTACGATGTACAGGTTTTGCATGAGTGACAATTCATGGGAAATGCATAGCATGATAAATAATGGAACAGGTGGACTAAAGTGGTGTCTTTCCTGTTTAAAATGAGAAAAGTGATTGACATTAGCAAAGCTGGATAAGCTAAATAGGGCTGTTTATTTTTTTTCCCCCTGGGAACACAATAGTTTTTCTGACTCCTTCTTCCCCCTCCCCATTTCTTTTTCCTCAGTGGAATTTTGCAGGCTGCCGAGGAGAGAATTGCAGGGGCTGTAGAGATGCAGTGATTTCCACTATGCACACGTAGCAGCTCAGCCCCATGATTTCCAGGCTGAGCCCAGAGCAGAAGCAGCCTGTTGCCCTCTTCAGAAGTCTTTCCCATATATGAGTCCTCCCTTCACCATTGCTGTCATACAGGCAAGCTTGCATGCGGTGTGTGGAAGGAAAGTAGAGGTACAAGGTGAGGCCCTCACCCAAGTCAAAAGAAAAGGCCAAACTCAGTTGAATGGAGGCGATGGGTTTGGGGGAGCATTTTTTTCAGGAAGGGTAAATAAGAGTGAGTAAGAGTCGCTCCACTGCTACTAGCGGAGATTTCCTTTCCCTTATCTCTGATCTCTTTTATATTTGCCTGCACCACCCATTGCCTTGCTAATTGTGGGGCATCTAGGCATTAAGCAGCATGTAAGCAGTGACAGACAGCATTGAAATGACCCTAGGCATGATGCCCTAGCATAGCAAAGCTTTGGATACAACATGATGTCCCATAATACCAGCTCACTGACAGGTTGAGAGGCCTCTAAATAATATAGGGTTTCCATAGCACGTGCTGCTGAGCTCAGCAGCATGGGATGTATCCTACTGAGACAAGGTACATCCACAAGCATCTTCATATCAAGCAGCAAGTGAAAGTCTGCACAGAAATTCTCTCTTGTTTGTCCTTTATTCAGAGAAGCAAAATAGTAACTTTATGGGGAAGAATCCCAGCACCTGGCTCTGGTGTCCTGCAGGAGCAAGGCAGAAGTTGTGAACAGTTCAGTCAGAGACCTCATGCTGTTGAAGATGTTTTGACATATTTCATCACTAAATTGCCACATGGCCTTAGAAACTGGCACAGACTTCTCCACCATGATTTGAGTCACTGATTGGGGACAATCTGAAGTAGTAGTAGCATCTTTTCTGAACGACCAATAATGACATCCAACACAAGTCTCACAGTCTATGTTTTTTCCTTCTGCAAATCTACCTATTACAGACATTTTCATCACTATCCTCTATCTCCCTGCACCCCCTGTCCTGGTTCCAACACAGGAACAGCACATTCTTTTTATCCCTTAAAACCCAATCATTCTGGGAGAGGTGCTACGTGAGTGTGTGTGGCAAGGTTAGCACCTTCATTTTTCAAGAAACTGCTGATACTGTTAGACCTGACGTTTTTTTACAAGGGCACATTTACAATGCCTTTACAAGGGTCAACCCCCTCAAACTGGTCAGCTACAAACAGTAAAATTTCTGCTTCAGCTTTTAAACACCGTGACCTAATCTGGATTGATTTGGGGTTTTATGCCTGGATGCTAGGTCATGCAGTCCACCAAGTCTTTGATACAAAGCCATTTGGAACTCCACATTTGCTGTTTGTGTTTCTCACGGGAACCTGAAAGACAAAAGTCAGCCTGGAGGATACAACCCTATGGAGATCACAATGACTTTCCAGTTCAGATACACCTTCCCTTCTGGTGTGAAAAAGCTTTGAATGCGACAAATGGTATTTTGGTTATGGGAGAGGTTGGGTGGGAGCTGATGCAAATTTTATTGTCACAATTGCTTGTCTCTCCCTTCCTGAAAGCTCTGGCAGCGTTGCGCAAGCAAAATTGCCCTCACAAGGATAGAAAATTATCTAATAGGGGAATTGCGCCGGTGCACCGGGCAAATGTTACGGGGATCTTAAATAATAATTTCAAAACCTAAGCACAGGAAATTGTGTCTGTAACTACACCCTGTATTGCTATTGTACACAAAGCCAGTTATAGCCTGGGACAGTATTTTAAAATAATAATCAGTTTGGTATGACAATGCTTAGTATTTATTCAAGTCAAAACGCCCAATTTACGATTCCCCAGTCACTTAACGTGTCAGATTTTGTACGTGACTGTGGTTCTAATGCCATAATTTGCCAAATTTAAAAAAAAAAAAATAAAATAAAAGGAGAGACTTGTGTCAAGAATTAAGTTTCTCTGCCTTGGGCACTTGGGAGAGCTCCTGTTACCAAACGACGAATGTACAATATTACTGCAGCTCTACAGAATAGGAACCAGGCTCAGAGTATGGAACAAAGAAAGGCCTGAGAGTCTCATCAGGATCACGAAGGGTCAGGCCAGGAACAAGCCCTCTGGAATATCCCATATTCTTGCCTCAGCTTTGATTATCCAGTCAAAGTCCAGGGCTACCGCTTCTTTAATATCTGAGATGGACATTGTTGCATATTATTAGCAGGTTTCACCTAATTTGTTTTACAATGGGCTCCAAAATAAGAAGAGCAGGCTCCAAAATAAGAAGAGCAGAACAATATTTGCAGCCATCATTTTGCATATGTATTTCCAATACCTCTGATGCCTTTAGATTGTAGGATGTTTTAGCTATATCAGTATAAATCTTTGTCAATTACAAAGGGCTTTTATATGTACATAAATATATCAAGAATTGCACTGTATGATGTGAAAAATTATATAAATCCTGGCACAACTCTATGTGTAGACTAAATCTTCCAGGCTAAACCATATGGGAGAACAATGGTCTTAAACTGCAGAATCAACTTGAATTTTTGGCTTTTATTCAGGTTGTTGATGTCACTATTAACATGACAGAGGACCTAATCCTTCCTCTTGTGAGCAGCCAGTTGGAGTCCTATTGTCCTAACTCCTGCATCCAAAAATTTGCATGGCATTTTTGAAAAACACTTTTATTGGATTAATTGCTTTCACTTCTTAACTCTTCTGTGCTTTCTAGAGTAAGAGAAAAAAAGTATTACACTTTAAAAACAGAGAGGAAAAGAGGAAAGAAAGAGAAGAACACAGAACAGCAAATGTTGAACACTGCATAAAGTCATGGAGGGATAGTAGAGCTTTACACAAGTGCCTTGTTGAAAGACAGAGACTTTTAAAAATATGTAAGTCTTGTTTCTGATACATCCTTGGCTGTATCCTCAGTTTAATTCTTAGAAAATGCCTGAAGTCCCCAGGTTAACATCAGTCTTAGATGTCACCTCATATTTCTCCTTTTCTGTTTTCCAGGAACCAGTTAGCTCAGCAAAAGGCAGAATTTTAATTTCTTACCATCTTCTGCAATCTGACTGAAATTAAAATGGCCACTTGGGATTTGCAGAGGCAGTGCCCCCATTGTTTTCCAAGTTATGAGGCACTGAGCCACCATCTACTCCTGAAGAGGTAGGCACTATATAGAGGTAAAGGTTCCTGTACTGCAGCAAGAGATGTCAGTGAATAATCTATTTAAAAAAAAAAAAAAAGTCAATAACACCACTGCAGCCCTTCACTACCTCTTCTCAGCCACATTCCCTTTCAATCTGAAGGCCCGAGTTTGTGAATAGAGTTAACAGCTTTCCTGGAAAACTGGCCCATGACATTATTTCCTTGTGAACTCCATCCACCTGTCATGTTAGGGCTTGGTGCGACGCCAGCACTGGCAGGAAATAATAGGCAGCAGGATGCTGGTGTGTGTCGATGGCCCTGACCCTCCCATTCCTGAACATGAATAAGCTTCGAGCTCAGAAGGCGTCACAGCAGCACGGCTTCTGGGCCCACAGAAACGCATGGGTGGGATGCACAGCCACTAAAATAACATCCAGCCGGCCGAGCCGCAGCAACAGAGCTGCATGGGAAGAGATGGTGTCACATTCTCATTGCCTGCTGCTCTTTGTTCTCTCGACTGTGCTCTTGCTGTGCTGTGGGTAGTACAATGGCTGCTTAACAAAGAAAAAGAAGTACAAAGTACGCCTGTATGTGAATTAGCTGAGATTCCCCAAAAGAACATAAAAGCTTCATTGAAAAACTTTCACCACTTCTCGAGGGAAATGCACTGGCAAGGGAACTTAAGCTATCAGCTTGAAATGGTTTGCAGTTAGCTTTCTCCTGACACTGCACTGTTGTCCTTGGGAAAGGTAGTTCAGTTCAGGTTTTAGCAGGATAAACTCTTGGGAGATTAAATGGTGAGTTAGGGGAGCCCAAATCATCCCTTAAATGAGACTTGGGTTCAGTTTGTGACATAGTGCAAACTGAAGTATGCGTTCTCCCAGACCACCCCAGCAGCCCCTTGTCGATCTGGGTAGTTGGTATCTCCAAATCCTTCACAGGCATTGGGCAGAGTACAGAGAGGAGGATAGGAAGACTTCTTATTCCCACTCTTCCCTCTGCCAGACCACATGTGCCAAAACCTGTTTAGGTTCTCATATGGCAAGTCTTCTCAGAGGTACTCAAGAGTATTGATCTGGAATATTAGTCCTCTTGCTCCTCGTCTCAAAGCTGTAGGAGATAGTTGTGCTCTCCTGAAGGACATCCCATTTTTAAACCCAAAGTCACTCGTCCATTTTTTAATATCTTGAGCTGTTCTGTAATGGTTAAAAAAAAAAGCAAAAAGATTGTATATATACACACATACATATGCTTCTTTGACTACATGTAGGGCAAATAGGCTGAGATAGGTATATTTCCAATGCTTGCAGCATAAAAATGCACTCCCGCAAAGGAAGCTTCTTCCCAGGACTGATGGCCAAGAGCCAGCATAATTGCTGGAAGGGCCGGGCATGTTGGGGTTGCAGCTGAAATGAAAGTTTGTTTGTAAGCCAGTGCTCACGTCCTCCCCGTATCCCTTTGCAATTTGATGGTTAAGAAATGTCTGATCCCACAAGCTAGCTTTTGGTTCTTGGGGTGAGACGTCTGCTTCTCTGAATCAAGCCAGGATAATTTTTCCTCATCTTCCATGTACTGGAAGAGCTGAAATCCCACTGTACTTCACACCATGTAGCTCAAGAGCTCCTCAGTTAAGAGTGCTGGGGTCAGATACACAGTCTGTGTGAATAAGCTTAGTGCCCTGGAATTGATGGGGTGTGTTATGTATGACCATCTGTGTTGCCACTTCTGCTTTGGTTTTAGCTAGATAGAGACAAAGCCAATTTCATTCTTTGCCTACCAACTGATGGTGCTTCAAAGAATGACCTCTGCTATCACACAAGCAAAGAGCTTTTCAGCCATAGCTCTGGCATGTGAAATAAATTTGTAAAGAAACATCCTGATCTCTTAGGCATTTCCCTGTAAATAGTTTTCATAAGAAAGTCCAATGACTGGATCAATTGTTGCCTGATCTGGAACAAAACTGGTACACCTTAAGTTTAATGAAATCCAGGCTTAAAGCAAACCATCCTGTCGCCCCTTACCCTTTTTGACCAAAGGCAAAACTGCTGAAGTGAATTCCTGTGCAAAGATCAGAATGACAGTCAAGTTATTGTTAATGATTCAGTTCTTACAAGATGAGTGATCAAGTGTAATAGGACCAACACCTTCATTTGCTTTTTAAAATAAAAAAGAAAACCCAAAAAACCTAGAAAACAAGCTTTTTTTCTCTTGGCAAAATATTTCAGTTCCTCCATTACAGCAGGTGGGACATGACAGGCATCATAGCCTCAATTGCCACCAGCTCCAAGTATTGTGAAAGATGCAAACCATCAGTGTTGGGCACAGCATTCACATCACATTCACTGACTTGCTCAAGTTCTGGCCCACCTAGTGCTGATGTCAGTGGGGCTGATGGCTTTACTGAGCAGTCATCTCTTCCTCACTGCAGCCGGGGCTGCTTGATTGTGCCAGGCAGGACTAGAGGGACTTATCCCCAGACACAGAAAAGTGCAGTTGGACTGTAAAGCGACCAGAAGTGAAAGCACCAAGCCTGGAGCTCAGGATGGGACAAAAAACAATCAGGGAGAATCCATGTGCACATGTGTGTTTTGCTCATACTATGTTAAAGCAGAGATAAGTACTCCAGAGGACTGAAGCATGCTGGCGACCAGCTTGGAAAGGCTTTCACCATTGCTGCTCATGATGTATCTGTTCCCTGGCTAGATAAAGGGCTTTGTTTTGCTTTGTATAAAGTAGATGACAGTCAGGAGATCACACACAGAGTGTTGCTGGACACCCTGGAGCATCTGATTAACCACAGTGTGTTGTTGCTAATGCACTTCTGGCGGTGGCTTTGTGGGACTTCAGGGGAACTGGTCATTAGATCATTTCCCATGGGCCGTCAAGCGAGGACTCAATCAGATGGTATCAACTTTCACTCTGGTCTTTGGTCAAAATGGTTGATAAAAACCATTCCCCTGGTGGTGGTAAAACCATTTGTGCTTCTGTTGAAGAATTACTGTTCAATTGCCTTTGTAATACAACAAGCCCTTTCCAGTCAGAGCTACAAAATTTAAAACTGGCACCAGAATTGGCCATGACTAAACAACACAACTGCACAGAAATTGCCAGACAGACATTCTCCTACCCAGCAAGTCATGTTCTACAGCTGCCCTGGACCTCAGCACTTTTCCAAAATTTCACTGTGTTTTTACAGGACTCAGATCTCTTAATCTATTAACTTTATGTGTATTTTCTGTTAGCTTCACACTGAGATAGAGAGCAACCAGTATGTACAACTGGTGGCTGTGCATGATAGGGCAGGGTGCTCAGGAGGAACTGGGAATGCATGGCCCCATTTCCCATTGCATGGGTGAGCCATGGCTGCCTGCCACTGCAGAGCCAATCTTTGTGTTTGGGTCCTGCAGTCCTGATTGTCTCCTGTCTCCAATACGGGCTCAGCGCGGAGTCACGGTGACATCATTGTGCCAGACCAGCACCTTCTACCAAATCCGCCCCGAACTACAGCGCTGCTGGGAGCTGCTGGCAGAACTGCCTGCAAGAAGCCCTTTGCACAGCACTAAGGTCCTGTTAGAGCCACACAAGGACACAAATTTTGGATATTTTTGAGCGCCATCTACTGGAGTTTTACCTGTTCTCTAATTGTTTGCACACTAAAAGTACTGCGTATATATTCATACATATATAACACTCTGTGTTACGAAGTTCGAAGGATTGCAAATTGAGAAGAATGAGAAAGTGAGACTTCAGCACCACAGTGCTCCCGTGGCTGATAGACATCCTTACAGTGTCGCAACAAGCACCTTGCCATGCTCCCATGTTTTCATAGGTCTGATATTCTTTAATTTCCAAGGGTGAAAGATTTCGAAATGCTCAAGTTACAGCTGGTCAGAAACTCCCAAGTAAATAGTGTTCCACTGGAAAATGATGATGTGATTAACTCAAAACACTTCATAGAAATGTAACAATTTTGTTGCTTATTCATTTTTACAGGAAATTATAAGAATTGTATTAACACATTTAATTTTCAACTGCATTGTTTTTAAAAAATTAGAAAGAGAAAGATGGCACAAAACATTTTCATCTTGCCAAAATGAAATATTATACATGTATATGAAAGCTCTATACCTAAGTCCATGCATAAATAAACTCCTGAGACTGAGATTTGCATCCTGATTTGGGAAAGTAACAAAATGAGAACAATCCTGGAATTTTTCATGGATTGAAATTCCAGACTGCGAAGAGCTCTGATCCCTGAATTTTTATTTCTCTATTCTATGTTGTTTTGAGAGAAAATAACCTGACTTGGGAAATTCTTTCTCTCCTTTTCTGTCTGTGCACACACTGCTGATACCTTGCTAAACCCTAATTCTGCCGACGTACTCAGTTCAGCAAAGCAGACTGTTGGCAGTTTCAGTTTCCTGTAGCAGAGGCAAACCTTTTGTACTTTTTCCCTTTGGGCAATTTTCTTTTTCCCAGTGTTAGAAGCGTGCAAGGTCTTTCCAGCTGGGAAATGCACATTGCAGGCAGTGAGGCCAAGTGTACAAAGAGAAAGGAGTCTCGGTACAAGTTACGACACCGACATCTGGCATATAGATTTGATGTCTCTGTCACCTCCTTTGCTGGACAATGCTCTTGTCCCCAGAGTGAAGTCTTTGTTAAACACTGGAACTCTGCAAATGTGACTGGCATCAGCTCTGCAGAATATTTTGAGAGTTCTCATTTGCACGGATCTGTCATTTGAAAGAAGTAAAATCTTCTCCTCAGGTCTCCCTAGCATCGTGCCTTGAACATTAGGTATTTGGGAAGCCAACCCCAGCTGCAGAAAGCTGTACTCTGATCACAGGACAGCAGACATCAAGTTGGGCCAAAGAACAGACAGAGAAATGTTCAGGAGAGAAGTAGTAGTTACAAATTGCTGTGGGAACGAGTATGGAATCTGCAGGTGTGGCGGCTGAGCCAGACACCGGACATATCCTTGGCCTTGTCGGTCGCGAGCCATGGGATAACTGAACACGAGCTAAGTGAAAAACAAGGTCAATGCTGCGATCAGTGGACCTTGCAAGATGAACTTTGTTTTCATATAAGGCTTGGACTCAGTGCTTGCCAGATAGCAAGGTGATAAGAGAAAAGTAGAGGCTTTGTCTTGGGATGGGTATAAAAGGATGTAAAGCATTAAATAAAGGGATCCCGATGCTGCTTGCGCTGGTGCACGCACTCGGGGTCCATGCCTTCATTGCCACAGATTGCTCTCCAAATAACTGTTGTAAAAAATGGCAGTTCTTACCAGGAGTTAGAGGGCTGTTGGCTTGAGCATGGTTAGCTTCTGATGTTAACACACCATCTGTGGGGGGCGACTGCTATTTCCATAGCATTCAGTCATTCATTTAATCACAGGGACAAGTCTGAGAAGGAGCCATGTGAAGGACATCCTGCAAAGTCACTCTTCACTTTCTTTCCAGCTGAAAAGTGGAAGGAGGAGGCTTGTTCTGTGGGTATGACAGTGCTTGGAGATTTACATTTAATTTCTAGATCTGCCCTGCAGTGAGGCCTCTCCAGTCTTTGTGGTGTGTATGGAACACACCACAGATGGTGCTTTTTGATCTGCCTTGCTGGATGAGCCTGCAAGTTCCCTGGAGCAGGGCTGTCTCTGCCCGTGAAGGTGCATGGGGCGCAGCGCAGCAGTCAGCAGCAGCCTCCAGTGGTCCAATGCCTGTGGAGCTCCAGCAGAACAGCAAGGTGTTCAGGAGGCCAGTCACTTGAAAGCTCCTGCAGAACAAGTATTATGGGCAGGGGAGGAGAAGAAATCCACATTTCCAACAGAAAGAGATGCTGTGTGCCAGTTGTTGATAGGAGTGAGGTGGGCAGAGCCATTGTGCATTCCCTGCGCATCACAGGCAGAAGGAGCAACAGTGTAAATTGTATTAAATGGTCTGATTAGATTTTTTTTCCAGCAAAATTTAAATCCACCTTGAAACAAAGTTTTCCCTTGGGCTAGTGCAGCAGTTCAGCTGAACATAAAAGATGCTATTGAAGCAATTTTTGGCGTGGAAGAGATTAAGTACCGTGAAGTCAGAACTAAAAGCTTGCAGTTCAGCAACACGCATAGCATGAAATTACATTCCTGAACATGTGAATTATATCACGGTCAGAACTTATGGCCATATGACAACTGCCTTGGGAAGTTTTATATTAAAGTCCTGTCAAGCATTACAAGTGTCCTAAAGTGATGATGGAATGACTGATTAGAGAGGGGCCTGTAGCATAGCTGGCAGCTGCTAATGAATGGCCTTGAACTGCAGAGAAATGCTCCGGGCTCCTAATGGAGGAAGAATGTATTCTAAGACATTAGCTCATTTTAGAGGATTTTTAAGTTTATTTGTAAATGAACATGTACATCCACAAAGTTGTCTCCTTCTGTGTGATCAGTGTGATATATCTGTGTGATACCTAGATGCTAGAAAAGGAGAAAAGTAAAAAGCTGTGTTGTTTTTGGAACAGAGACCTCGAAAAGAACTCAGCTCCTGTCTCCATCTTTAAATTTACTCTTTCTTGCGGAGAATGGAAAGAAAAGTCTTTACTTTTTAATAGGATCTTTTTAAATACTGGCATGTTTCCATCATCTTGTTTGATATATGAAGCATAAATAGGCAACTTTCTCATGCATGGGCTGTGTTTATATAACTCAGTCTTATCATATGATGTTGGAACATTTTGATAGTGTTTGCCAAATATAAGCTTGTGGCTCAAGTTTCTGGATATATTTAAAAATTTCCGAGATGGGCTTATTAGCTACACTTTCCATTAGACACTTGTTCCGAAGTGATGAAATTCATTCTGATTTGATTTTCTCAAAGGGATTTTTTCAGACATTATTTATTTTGGTATTTGTTTGTTTTTAACATCTGTTCAGTTAAACAACATATTATCCTTGTACATATAAACAATCATCCTGCTATGCCTTACTCTCTTCTTCACTAAAGTAGGTGATCTGAAAATATTAATTCTCCAAGTTTAGAACTGTGGCCTGAGCAACACACCTACAAAAATATACAATATAAAGAAACTACAGTGCTTCCTTTATTCTGAATCCACCAGAGTATATCTTTCTTTGTCTCACTGGTGATAATAACACAACTTTCAGATTTCCATACAACCAACATTATACCCACAGTTGTCTATCTGTTGACAACTACTTTTTCATTATAAAAGGAGTTTCATCTTCATGACAGTTTTATGGAACTGAGGAAAGAAATTTATACCATTCTCTAAATCAAAATAGAAAACTATTTCTCTCAACCAAATTTGAGGAACTTTTTAGTAACAGATGCCTCCGGCAGAGTCACCTGGATCCCAGGTCCAGAATCCATTAGTGGTTCTTTCTGTGGGTTTTAGCCAAAGTGTGTAAAGAAGGCTCATTCGCTACAAGCATGAAACTGCACTAGAATGCATTAAACCAATTCAATGTCAGAGAATTCAAGTTTCAGGGTTTTTTTCTCATAGTGAAAGTCATTTGGTTTGGGGCCATCAACTAAGTAATCCAAAAATCCAGCAGAGCCAGTCTAATTACAACCTAATCACATGGCAATGAAACTGCAAAATAACCACAGTTGTCATTGCTACACAAAAGGTTGCTGCTAGCTGTCAATCTTTCTATCATCAACAGGAAAGTCAACTTCCACACTGTTTACAAGCCTCGCTTAGGGAACCTTGGGCCTAAATCCTAAACAAACTTCCTCTGCAATAATTGCTAACATAATAGCACAACATGGAGACTTTGTCACTAGAAGTCCATTATTCTTTAAATTGCCGTAATCACAAAGCCAGCTCACACCTCTTCAACACTCGTTTTGTTTGTTCAGATGCCAGAGGTTCTTGGTAGTATGACAATGAGCTGAGAAAGCAGCCTTTCCAAAAACTAGTATCATTTGAATGCATCCAAACAATAGCAATTAAACTCAACATGAAATCCCCTTATTCCCTGGTCTATGTATTTTATTTGGAAACCATTGAATACATTTGTTCAGATAAAAGTCAGTGTGAGGACTGCATTTTGAGATGACTTTCTTCTATTGTTGGAAATTCAGCAAAGAATACAGAGATGCTTAAGATTAAACTAGGGTGCAAATGCTCTGTTTTTTTTTAAGCTAACGTATGTAACTCCTGAGCCAAACACTTTGACTTCTTGTACCTCTGCCCTTCAGTGATAGCTCAACTGGTCAAGCAGAAAGGTGAAATGAGATGTCTTTCAAACCACACATCGTGGTTTGTGTAATGAAGGTTTCACAACTCTGGGTCACTATGATGCCAGGGAAGGAATTTGCATACAATGAGAATATTTTTTTAAGTTAAAACAAAACACAGTCTTATTTCATATCTTTCAAGAAAGGTTTGGAGGATAGCCATATAGATTTTGAAATCCCTGGACCAGAAATAAGCCATTAAAACAAATTTTGCAAGATGTGGTTTTTTTACAATAAAGGGCGGGAATGGATCTCTTGTTCATTTTGGATCCTAAGAGTAATATTTCATTACTCTCTTTCCAAAACAAAAGTAGAACAAGTTGAGTGCTTTAAGTTCCTTATTCAGGAACATTCCAATAGCATCACACCTTACGCATCAGCTTCTGCAATAGCTTTTCCCTGAGCTCTTGACAGCAGGGTTCTGACTTTTGCTGAGTTAACAGCATGTTCTCCACAGTAATGATTCTGGTGGCAATAAGGAAACTGTAAAATGGAACCTGGATACAAGATACAACATGCTCGAGACCTCAGACAGACTGCTGTATATTTTGCATGGTCAGTCCTAGGTTTTGTGTTTAAGACTAAGGAAGCAACACTCAGAATGCCCATTGTGCCCGTTGTAAAGGTCCTTCTACATTTCTCCATGAAACAAATTCTCTTGGGCTATTATATACACACCTGTATGTGAATGTGTGTATGTGTGTGTGTGTATATATGTATATAAAACCCAACCTCTAATATTCTCCCTTCAAGAAATTATATAATCTTTAAAAGTACTTTTATAACCAGAAGCATCACTTGCTTTGCACTTTAAAGCTAGCAATCAATTAACTGAATTATTTACACCTGCCAGTGATCTTTATTGGTTTCTAATGAGCCAGAATGCATTATAAATGTAATTGCAATTCAGCCTGAACTCCCACTAAATGGAAACTTCTTACTGATCTCAGTAGGACATGCAAGTTTGTAAGATTTTTTTTTTTTGTCTGAAAGAGCTGCTTCTGTAATTGCTTAGTATACTAAAATAATATAGGTTTAATTACAAATTAAGATGGTAAGCCACTAAAATAAAGGTGGGCTCCATGCATGGCCTAATGTCTGCACCAAGTTTGCATGTTAAGAGATCTGGAAGAGCACCACTGAGTGTCTTGTTGCCTGGCCTAAACAATTACAATTTTTGGTGGTCTTTATTGAGCCTCTTGGTGTACTTTGAGATTGATTTCTAGTTCAATTCTCTGCTGAAGCATAAGAAAGCTGATTAGAAAATATATTTTCCCTATTTTTTTTGTGATGTTTTCTTTTATAAGGATAAGCATACAGGGTAGTTAGCTTTGATGCTAAGTAAGTTTTCCTATGGGATCCCTTAGTTGCATAGCAGGATTTAGTTTTGCTGTTTGAGTATCAGAATGCCCAAATTCTTCTGGCTTTCACAGGCAATTGGTGCCTATAATGCACTGTGCTCTGAGCCAATGAAGCCAATATGATACTTCTAAAATCTTCAGTTTATTCTGTATCTTTAAAGTGTTCTGGGCAGGATTACATCCTCCACAACAGTATAGCTATACGTGGGAAAGAGAAATGTAACCAATTCCCCTGCTGACCTTTATCTTATTGTGTCTATTTAAAACAGGAAAAGCATGCCCATTGGCTCTGCTAATACCTTAAATAACTAAAAGACACCCTGCTATTCCCAATTCCTGACTACTTCCTTGTTTACTTCCCTCCTGGCTAGCAGCAACTTACATCTATATTTGTACATGTATGCAAATTTTCAATTCCAGCCAGGTCTTACCCAAGAAAAAAAAGCAATCTGGGTAGCTCTTCCAAAAGCACAGCAGGGTCAGGCCTGGGGAAGGACTGAACCATCTTATGCCAATCCCCTAATGTTCCCTGAGCTGCTGTCTGAGGTGGGTGAGTGCTGGAGATTGTGTTTGGGACTTCCATGTACAAGTGTCCCAGCTGATACTACTTCCCTCTGGAAAGCTGAGTGCTCCAGCACCCATCAGGTGGGTGCCCTTGGCACAGCCACCGAAGAGCATTAGCAGTCCAAGCACCCTGACCTAGCAGCAGTGGGTTCTGCTTTTCCTCACCTGCCTTGCTAGTCCAATTATTTTGACTTTAATCCCTTATGTGTAGGCTAAAGAGAAATGCTCTGCTTTACATAAAATAATTAGTGGTTGGTGGGGTGGAAAAGAATGATGAGGGAGGTGCAAGCCCACATTAGTGACCTTCTGGCCAGCTCTGTAGGGCACCTTCCCAGTAAGAAGAAACCTGGGAAGTTAGTGTGGGCCAGCACTGTTGTAAAATCAGGTTGTTACCTGGTGTCGCAATGGGAACCCTCACCAAGGCTTCCGAGGTCAGGCATTCAACCTTCAGGCAGTTATATAAAGAAAATGTATCTGAGATTCATCACCTAGGCTCTGTTCGTTACTTTTGTTTACCTTGCTGAGTTGTTATCTGTTGCTAAAAAGCTTACTCTCTTGCTGCCTTGAATTTTAAGCTAGCTAGAAAATGTGTTTAATGTATGATTTTTTTAATAATGTGAATGTATATATTATCACTTTTCCATCTTTCCATGTTATATGCAGAGCTTCATAACTTGGTTAATAAGACTGGATTTATATTGGTCTTGAGCAGTGTTCTCTAAGGAAGCTTGAAAGCAAATACTTAATGGAGATCTTAAGGGAAAACACTGATGGTCTAGGTCTGTCTGTCTGGAGCAAAGGTGTTGAGTGCCTTAATTACACCTAGATACCTCCAACTTTTAAGGTGCTTTAAAATACATACAAGGCCTTTAGGGTCCTGGTGCCATTTTGAGCATCTGGATCCTCACGCTCTTCTGTGAAATGAAGGTGCTTTAAAATACATACAAGGCCTTTAGGGATTTTTAAAGCACAAAACCTTTTTCCTAAAGTCCCTTAAGAAACTGGTGCCATTTTGAGCATCTGGATCCTCACGCGCTTCTGTGAAATCTGTAATTTGCCATTAGCCTGAGGGATCTAGGTGAGGTAAAAAATGAACTGAGTCTGGAACAGCTGAACATCTTGCTGTATGTCTGGAGTTTACTCCAAAATGCTGAAGTCAAATGCTCTTTTATCAATTCCTGGCAAGCCAGGGAGTAAATATGGTCACCTAGAACTGCAGAAACTGAACTGATAAGAGCCATAGGCCAATGGACCTGGGAGTCACTTGCACAACTTCTCAAATCCAAAAAGCTGGGGCCAATCCTGACTGCAGGGTCTCAGACCAGCATTCCCTGTGCTTTGTTAGCTACGTCTGGTGCATGTCCATTGGCGCTTGTGGAGATCCAGCTGCTTTCCAAGGGTGAGCAGCTGACTGGTGAGACAGAATGGCAGATATGCTATAGCAGTATGTGCAGATGGTTGTTATTTCAAATGGAAATGTTTGCTTTTTATTTGTCAAGTATGTTCCTGAGCAGATAAAAGGAAAGATCTCTGTGTTGTTTGTAGTGAGGCTTGAGTACTGTTTACTGAAAAAGGGAAGGCTGAGAAAGGGCTTGGTTATCAAGCAAAGCAGGGCAGGAGGGATGACTGGGGAGTTAGCTTTTGCCTTGGCTGATGTAGGTGGGAACTGTGCTGTCACTCAACAAGCTGGTGTTGTACCTAGGTTCATCTGCCTGAACGTGTGGGGAGCAACGTTGCTTCCTCTGCGTGGACTGCACCCGTGAGGAACAGCTGGGGAAAGTGAGGTGCTAATGAAAAAGCAAAATTCTGCAAAACTTGTTCCTTCCAGCTTCCCCCAGTCAACAAGGTGAACCCAGCCTTGCTGTGCTGCTGCTGCAGCCTGACGTGTCCTCTCACTTTACCTTCTTGCAAGAGTTGTCAACCATCACTTTAACAACAGGAGCTTGCGGAGGCGTTGGCCATCAGCAACCTCTGAGCTGCTGGTTCACATGGCCTCTGGGGCAGGGACCAGGGGTGTGTTTTGGCATGCCCCATACAGTCTGGATGTCTCCTGAAGATGGTAGCCAACAATCCTTGTGGTTTGCCAGACAGACATGTGGTGGAACTGTCATTATGAAACATGTAGCTTTGGGAAAGGAACTTACTTGTGAGAGTGATTATTTTGGAGTGAGTCAGTAGATCCACATCAGCACAGATGTGAGGCAAGTGGGAAGAAGAATCCTTCCAGTCTTGTGTAAAATCTCAGCTCAATTAATGTTAGAAATACCAGAAGCTTGCAAAGGCATTTACAGAGATATTGTCCCTGTGTTTTAAGCGAAGGCAGCAAAAAGAAGTCATTGTAGAGTTAAAAATCATCTACCACCTTTATTACATGGAGGAAACGTGGCATGGGATGAAAGGAAGAGCTTTATTTGCTGTTGAAGATGTTAGATTCCATGTGGTAGACAACATTCAAAAATATGAAGTCACTTCCAAAAAACACAGCTGCTCTGCGAGAGCTATGATTTCCATATGACTGGGTTGTATGAGAACATCTCGGTGGCAGTCTCAGGACAGGAATGTTGTCATGAACACTGCTGAACTTTAGAGATGACTGGATTGTTTTGCTGGTAGTATTTAGTGACACTATTTTGTAATGCTAGCCTTTTGGAAAAAAGATATTCCCCTGAATTAGCACATTACTGGCTTGTTTAATGAATGTTCTGCCTTTAAGACATGAGATTAAGCAGACTGTTCTAGTGCTCTAAAACTTTTATAGATTTGATTTATCTTAAAAGGTATAACCTATCTTAGGCTGTTGGCAAATTAAAGAAATTACTGGATGAAATCCTGTGAATGGTTTTGCTCGGGCTCAGCTTGGAGGGCCTTGGGTGAAGGGGTGTGACAATTTCCCAAGAGACCGCTGCTGTAGGAGTAAAACTCCGAGTGTACTTCAGTGCTATTGAAAGTCATTAGGCCTTAGCATTGACCTTACCTTCCCCAGTGTGTTTTTGTAGTTGCACAGTGGGATCTCACTCCAAGGTAGAAGGCAGTATTTTCTTCCACTTGCATGCTAAATTCTGTAATCATAACACTTATGTCTTCTATCATTTGAAACAGACCTGGTATTTAGGTTTCATTGTAGAAAAAATATATTTTTTTTTTGCCTTTCATTCTCACAGTAAAAGAGCAGAAGGATTTTTTTTTTGTTTAGACACTTGTGTTAAAACAAATTTGTCAGCCCCTGCTCTGAAAGATTGATCAATGACTAACAGAACCAAGTCCAGCTGCCTGTGAGGTCTGGGCTGTGCAAACCCCAAAAGAGCCTAAGCACACTCTGCATGTGGGAGAGGAGCCTCGGCTGCTGTGCAATCACTTATGTCAGCAGACACGGGATATTCCAGCGCTGGGCAAATAAATACACCAAAAATGAGCAACCGAGTGAGAGAAAGTGACAGCTTTGGGAATGAAGGTGGTGAACCTGTTTGAGTGTAACCTACACCCAAGTGGCTGGGGAAGGAGGTACTGGTGTGTGGGCTCTCTGGTTTCAGTAACATGTTGGGTCGAGAAGTGTTTGAAAAGAATGACCGCTGTGTTCTTGCAAGGATGTAGTCAGCCCAGTTAAGTATGGTTTCTTAAATTGCTGACAAGTCTGTATAAACAAAGCTTGCATGGACTGATCTGAAGGAGGTACTTGGAAGGTGGAAAGCTTGATGCTCCCAGCCCGAGTGGGTATTTTGATTTTGTGGGTGTTACTAAGCAGGCTTTCCTTGCATGCAGTTCCCATCAGATCACAGACCACAACTGGTTTCTTTGGGCTCTCTGCACCATGATAACAACTTCCCCTGGAGATATATATGTAGGTAGGTAGCACTGAATAGTGTTATTTTCCATAAATCTACAAAGTTGTGTCACCAAGCCATTGAATGAGCGACTTTGATAACTTCACTTCTGAGGACAGTGCTTCAGAGAAGGCATTTTGGAGGCAACATGGGATGCTCTTTGATTTTGTAAGTTATGTACCAAATATAAGTGACTTAAATGTTCCAGGCTTAGACCAGAGCCATAGATACCAGATGCAAATACTCTCTCAGTGGACCACGCTAGTTTTCTGGTCATATTTTATTTCTCCATCCTCCCTTATCCAGATACGGTGTTTGCTAGCAAGGCCTCCAAATTGCTGGGTTTATATCAATATTCAGATTTTTCCCTTCACGCAAACAGTGGAGAACATGACCAAAAGTCCATCCAGGATCTTGGGAATTTCCTAGAGACCTCAAAGGACTTTGGAGCTAGCTCATAGGTGAACAAACTGTTTCAATTAGAAAGGTTATGTTACAAACATAATCTGTGCAGGGTGAGAAACAGCCTGCTGCACACAAATCCCTGAGCTGCTTCCTTCTGTTTCTTGCCTCCTCTTCAAACTGCTAGAGAACTTTCCAGCATGTGATTTCTCATGAAGAACAGCTTGTATCTTAATCTCTTTACTTTTTTGTTTGTAAAGCAACGCCCTCTGATTTGCCTCACCAGATCTAGAAATTGTAACAATTCAACAAAGATGTGGATAGGGGCTCACTGGGCGCTTGTCCTCTGCAGACAGTGTGCTGCGTGTTCGGTAGCATGCCTTGGCTCACAGACTTTCCCAGCAGGAAGCTTATAATGAAAGGGTTATTGAGCAAGAAGCAGAAAGATTTAAACTAAAGTCACTCCTGACTGAACAGCTGGCTTTGTTTTTAATTTGTGCTATCAAGAAGGGATGGGGGTAGAAGGGAGGAAGCTTTCCCTCCATGTGGAGGACATCCATGACCTTCAGGCGCTTAATCACAGCATTTTACTGCTCACTTCTAACACTTCTCCATCTGTAACATCTCTGTTCTAAAAAGTAGTGAAGTGCTTTAAAACTGTGATTAATTGTGAATTTGACTGCCACCCCCTCCCCAAAAGAAGCTAAACACAGCCAAAGCAGAGAGAATAAATGACTGGCCCTGGGAATGCTGAATATTGGAGCTCAGTGTTGGAGGCAGAGCTGGAGCCCAGGACACAGTACTCCTCCTTGCTTTCTCTCCTGGTGAGCGTATATTTTTTGGAGACAGAACGTGTGTGTCAGGATGGAGGGGAAGGGTGGAAATCTGGGGACGGAATTGTACTTGCCAGCTTTTACCATGAATTAATTGCATTTGGCTTGCCCAGCAAGTATTCATTGCCTTGAGAGAATACAAACAGAATTTTGCAAGAGTGAACTATCCCAGCTCCAGCTGTGATGCTTCCTACCCAAAGCACTCCAGCAAAAAAACCCCTGTGCTCTACCCCTCATTTTTTTTGAAAGCACTTTATGAAAGCACTAATGATTTTGCACTTGATAGATGCCTGTTGCCACTGTATCCATCCCAGACTTCTCCCGTTCTGTCTGCAGCATGTCTGGTACCGGTTGGTTAACTCCTTCACCTCCACATGTGGCTGCATTTCATGCAAGATCTGCAAGTGTTGTAAAGTTTAAAAAAAAAAAAAGTCTGGAGGTCTTTAACATGAAAGTTGCTCTGTCGGTGTTAGGTGTATCATTAATGTGGCACCTCTTGCCAAGTGCTGCTGCACTTTTCACATTCAAAGCATTGCCATGAATTCCTGCCATGCAGAAAGGTCAGCACTTCCCCAGCAAATGTATTCCCACTGCTTGGAGGTCTGAAGGCAGCTGGGCAAAGGGTCAAAATCTCCAGGCAGCCTGGGAGATACTGCCCAAACCAGCTGCCTGCCCTCCTCAGGCTGGGAAGGGGAACCTGGCTCTTCTGCCCTTGCAGATGACAACAGTTTGGACAGAAAGAGAAAAATGAAGTTAATTATTTATACTTTGCATTAAAGCTACTTCTCCTGGGTGATAACTTGTTTTCTTCCCTGTGCCCTGTAATATAAGCAGTTTCAGAAGGAAAAACTTAAAATCCCATCAAAAACCCAACAGAGGGTTTTCCATAGTAGAAAAGGGAGGGGAAACTGTTTAGGCTCCAGGCTGATAGAAATCCTTGGCTTGTCAGAAGAATAGAAGAAGCTGTTGCTCTCCTTTGGGAGTCCTCTGTACCTGTGAATTGCTTTGGGCTCAAAGCTTCCCCTGCTGCTGCACTTGCATTACTGACCCCTGCCTGGCTCGCCTAGGGTAGGGGTTTCATTTCAGTAGCTCCCAGCTGGAAATGGTGTCCCTCAGTCCTCCCTACAGCTGTGTGGCTTTCTGAAAACTTAGTTTGAATGGGCATCTTGTCCCAAGGAGCAAGTGCTACCTCACTTCTCTTGTCTCATCTTTTTGTAGGAATGGTGTTAAAGATGTACCTTCTCTGTTCAGAAAGATTTTCCTTCTTTCTTTCTCAACCTCCTGTGTGATGCCCTGAACTCAGAACAACTGCATGCTTGGCTTGTAGTGCCTGGTCTTCAAATCCTTAATGCACTGGGCAGTCAAATTCCTATGGGGTGCAACATTTACGCAGTGTTTTGCACCTGTAAATGTTGGAAGATAATTGAAAATCAAATCCAATAAGGGGAAAGTGTCTGTGCTCCCAGCTCTGCCACCTGTGCCTGGTACAGGATGATTTCCTGGCAGCTCCTGTGCCCCTGAGGATGCCTTCCACAGCTTCCTTGGAAACAAAACAAAAATCCAGGGACCAAAACCACAACTGGGGGCAGAGCTGTTTCTGGCTGCAGCAAACATGGGCCCAGTGGACTCCAGGAGCTCCGAGTGGGCGAATGGTGAAGCAGCAGTTTTGTGGTCCTGTCTCATCATCCAAACTAGAGCTATTTATAGGCTATACATTCAGCTGGGAGGAGAGTCAGTGACACTAAACCCAGCCCTGTCTGTGATTACTGGTGGACAGGCAGTGTACGAGGGGAATGACCAAGGCCATGCTGCATGTGCTACTCCCAACCCTGGTACCTTCAGGAAACCTGTGCTGCTGCCACACCTCAGTGAAGGGGCTTTAACCTGTGTTCTGGGTGACTTCTGATGTCTAGATTGAAGGGCAGGTGCTATATACCCTTGCCTCTTGAGGTCTGACACTCTCATGGGGCCGGTATGTCCCTTCATAGTGTCCATGCTCACTTCCAGAGCCTTGAGCCACCTCGTTTGCCTCCCCCGGCCCCTCCAGAGCCCAGTCTGCTTCTATATAATAAATAAATCTGTTTTCTTTTGCCTTGAAAGGAAAAGGGCTGAGGGCTTCCTAAAACCAATTGGGTAAATTGTTTATTGTGTAAATTTCAATACGGGTTTTAAAAAGGAAGTGGTCTGTAAGCCCTGATAAACATTGTGTGGTAGATAGCAGTAGGAAAGGGTTGCGGTTCCATCTGAATGTATACACAGACCTGGGTCTCTCATGGGTATGTGAGAACAATGAATTATATATCATGTACTGCAAGGCTGGCTCCTAGGCTGTGGACTGCCATCTCCCAAAGCCACTGGCACCGGTGGCCGTCAGGGATGGGGTACCGGGTTGGCAGGACCTGTCGCTGACCCGGGGCAGCAAGGACATGAGTTCCTGCTCATTAGGTGATACAGTTAGTGTTGCTAATTGCTGGGGCTGGCTCTCCAACAGAGACAACTGCTCCTTAACAGTGCAAAAAGAGGGTGAGCATTGAATGGGGGATAAATACAGGCAAACACTGAGGCTCAGTCTGAGTCGGGTCTTATGTGTGCGTTTGCTGCTCAGTTGCCTGTACCAGGCTCTCTCCTCGCAGAGCTCTGACAGATTGGGAATCTTGGCTCACAGCTTACAAATCCTGAAGACAATTTTTTTTTTGGCCTGGCCAAGGACTATTTACATAATTATGTGCTTGAAGAATTGGGTTCCAAATAAAGACATGATTTTAGCTATAAACACACATCATCTTTCTTCAAAGCATTAAACTCCCACAGAGTAAATTTCTAACTCTATTAGCTTGAGTTAGTGTGTGTGCTTAGAAACTTAAAAGTCGGTGGAAGAAAGATAGGTCAAGTGCAGTTACAGCAGGAAAAGTTCAATATTAAAATTATGTATAAAATGAGTGTTACCTACAAAATGTTACCCTTTTTTGTCTTGTTAAGAAGGATCGTGGTACTTGCCCTAGTGGTTATATTCTTGGACTTGCAAATGTTTATTCCAGCAATTGGCTTTCTACTAAGATTATTTGTTTCTCATTAAAATGTAGGTAATCCCTTGCTGTAACTGTTGCCTTAAAAGGAAAAAAACCCACGAAACCGCCAAACAAACAAACAAAAAAAACCCAGCCAAAAGAACCCCCTGGAACTGGCGTGGCCAGAGCAGAATCTCATTTGGAAGAGATATGAGAACCTCATAGGATGTTGATTTGTATTGGCTCTGAAGTCCTTTATGCAATATTTTCACAGTCATATTGAAAATTATACATCATCTGTAGCTCAGGTTATTTTTCCCCCGTGTTTCTGAGAAATCTGTGGATACTGGTCAAGTTCTCTTGACAGATGAAGAGAAAATATTTAGTGTGCTAAGATCATGCTGGGATAGCTTAAATAATTAAGTGCCTGCTCCTGTGAACCCATATGAATGAGCTGCCCTTCACTGTATGTGCAGTTGCACTAATCCTGGCGAAAGTGTATGAACAGAAACAACTCCTGCAAGTAAAGCTGCACGGGCTCGGGCACAAGCATTGCTTTTAGTGAAGGATGAAGGTGTGTCTGATGCAGCTGCAGAGGGTCATGGTGTGGATCACAATGAGCTAATAGGAAGCTCTGTAGTTTCTCTTCGTCCAGATGAGAAGTGTTTGTTTAGGAGTGTCCTCCCCAGAGCTGGGTAGTGGCAGAGTCATAACACTTAACTTGCATTTTGGAGGTAGAGCTACAATTCTCCCGGGGTAGGGGTGGGAGCATTGCAATCAAGGCTCCTGCCCTCAGCATGATAGGAGAGGTGGAGGGGAAATGATTTTCCAAGTCACTCCTAGGAGCTCTGTATTTTCATGTTAAAAAGGCAGGCTTGGCGGATCACACTGCCAAAGTGTTGGCTGGAATGGGAACTCCTCCTAGCCTGTTTTGCAGACAGGAGGTACTGGATGGCTGCACTAGCTTCTTCAGGGCATGACCTTTTTCTGCTTTACAAATTCAGAGTGTTTTGAGGATGTATTTGTGCATCAAGACGCTCCAGTGGAGCTTCACAAAAGTAGTTATGATCCAGAGACATTCAGCACACCATGGCCTGGCCACTACAGTGCACATTACCCTGTTAAACGTGGGTGTGAACATCCTCTTCTTCAAGGAATTCAGGGGTCAGTTGGAAAAGCTGTGGAGGAGGTTTTGCTATCACTAGTGTGCTTGCAAAAAAACAGGGCCAAGAGACTGAACGGTTTATTGGGGCAGAGGACATTATGGCAAAGCAGGGGTTTCCATGTCACCTCCATCCCAGTCCAGCAATGTGGCCATGAGGCAGTGGGAGGAAGGAGCAGCGAAGCGCTGCCATCTCACCCCCCACTCCCCAGGCACTGGCAGGATTACGTCCTAAACCCCGAAGGACGACTGCAAGCCCCGGACAACTGTTTGTTGTGGGGTTGCTACTGGAGTCTGTGGCATAAGGGAGTTTCTCAGGCATGTTGGTGAGTCATCTGATACAGGAGGAGTCTGAGACAGGAGCTACACGGTGCCCCCTCACCCAGCAGCCGATCCTGGATGATGGCTGCTATTTAAATCAGCAGCAGAAGTGTCAATGTATCTGTGACATTTTTTTAAAGATGGCTAAGGAGACCAGGAGCTGACAAATGATTCTTCCACTTCTCCCAGCTAATTTTGGATTAGCTGCGTTTACAAACAGGTGCTGACATGTCCCCAGGTCCTGAAATTCCTCAGTGTGTTTCTTTGGGGTTTCCAACATCCAAACCTGTGGAGTGGAGAGCAGTGAGCTCAGGTGTGGCAGTGTTCCATTCTTTGCAGTGTATGCAAGTGTGTCACACGTCATCAGGCTTGGTTTTAAATGCCTTCTTGGTTGATCTCTTAGAAGGAAGCTAAGCACCTTCCTCCTGTCTGCTCTCTTCTGCCCATGTAGTTGCTGTGAATGGTGGGTTTTGCTCAGTTCTGGTCTGGTGCCCAATATACCCTAGAGGTTTACCCAGCAGGGAATTGTGTTGGTCACAGCAGCACAGCTCACAGTGGAGCCTGTGATGACAGAGAAATGACCACGAGCACAGCCTATGCACTGCTATGTCGAGCTAGCGGGAAGCTGGATGTGGTGAAATGGCTTCTACCATGACGAGGCTTGTCCAGAAGGAGGGGATCTTCTAGCAGAGATTCTTAAGAGTCCATTGCTCTCCATTGAGCATTTGCTGCCAGGAGCAAGGGAGCCAGCATCCAGCGGGGGGTGGGATGCCCAGTCAGATGAGGACTGCTTCAGCTCTGCTCAGGGGTACTGAGGCTTTGCCCCAAGATGGAGCAGGAGCAGAGTGCTGCTGCAGGACCTTCAGCTGCTTGTTCAAACCTCCCCTGTAACCTGCTGCCGAGGTGTGCGTGGAAGATGCCATATCTGCAGCCGTTTCCTATCTCTGAGGCATTTCCAAAGAAAATACTGTTTCCCCAGCCTTGTGCTGGCACAACTTCTATGGAAAGGGAAAATGAAAAATAAACAGAGCTCCTTTTCAGAGAGCTCTGGTGCAAACCACAACATTGTCCAATGCTTCTTGTGCAGCTCAGAGCTCACAGAGGCAGTTGCTTTTGGTGGTGATCAGGCAGCATTTACTGCACGGCTGCAATTAAACTTGTTTTCTTTCTCCCCGCTAACTCTCTGCCAGTGCTTTCGGTCCCAACCTGCTTGAAGGAAATGGCAATCAGGCTTCTTTGACACCCCTGAACCTCACCTCAAAACACTGAGTGAGAATGAGCATCATTTCCTCAGGGCCAAGCACCCATGGAGCTCTCGTCATGGGGAGAGGCCAAAGTGAAGGCAGCTACTGCGTTGGTTCAGAGCGGTGTCCTGGAGGACCACAGTGTGGTGAGACTGTCCTGGAGACCTGAATGCAAACTGGCAGGCAGTTTATGCAGAGGAATAATATACATATTGAGTTCTCCTTGAAAGTTTACTAAGTTCTCAAGAAGTCCAGTATTTTTTCAGCTTTTAACACAATTCTTGGAGACCCTGGTTGGTTGGTTTGTTTATTTTTAATCCCTGTAGAGCCACAGCATCTGCAACCTTCACAGATTTCTCATCAGGGTAACAGCCTGAATGCCACCTCTCCCACAGGAGTCAGCATTCTCCCCAGGCTCCTGATGCCCCTCCATCTCCCAGCATGTAGCATGAATTCAGTCTCTGAGTTCAGCACAGTGATGTTACCAGTGTAAATGGCAAGAAAAAAATTCCTCAGTGGCTTTTCTGAAGAGATGTAATCTGCACAATTAGACACTATTAGGACACTACATAAGGTTTTTACTTGACAGCTTGTGGTATCGCAGTATGTCTATTCATCAGCCTTTGACTTCCTGCAAGGCGTACCTCAACTCTATTTAAGTATTACTGGTGTAAGGCCAAAGATATGAACTAGTTTTAAATCAGCTGTAGTACAGACCTAAGTAGAAAATGTTAAAGGTGGGGATGTGGATAAGAATTCAGGATTTGGGGGAAAATACAGTGTCTTTGACTAGCTTGCTTTCCACACTTCTTTACTGGATATTGATTGAAGGAGTCTGAAGAAAAGCAGTGCCTTAAATCAACATGGTATCGAGTAACAACACCATGGAAAAGAGAGCTCCTTAGAGCTGCTGCAGGCCTGAGCTGCCCTGGGAACTGTGTAAGCCTAAAAAGTCAAAAGCACTGACCTGAATAAGAATGAGAAATTTAATGTGGAGCCTGAATAAAAGGCCTTCCAGTTCACTGGGAGTAAATGTGAATAACTTACTGTTTCTTGGCTGAAACTGTGGTGTAAAGAGCAGGCAGCAGCATTGCACAGCATGCTTTTCATTACTGATGTCAATTTTGATACAGTCCCAGTGGGACTATAGAAAACTCTGCCCCATTATGTTTCAGAACAATAGGATCACTGCAAAAGAAAGACACCAAGTGCAAACGTGCCAAGCTAATTCCTTTCCAACTTCAGCTTGAGCAAAAACATTCAGGAATGAACGTCCTTAGATCTTGAGGTCGACAGAATCAATATTCAGATCGGTGTGATGTGGCTTTTTCTGGCCTTTCTTTATGTTTGTACCCTAATTTTTGCAAGGATGATGCATCACTTTTCTGCTCTTCTGAAATGCCGTTACATGTGGGAGTTGGAGCCCTGTGTGAGCACTGAATACCAGCAGCGTGTTAGGAAGGGGTGTTGTGGGCTATGATGCTGATCCATCAGGTCCTGTCTCCAGCAGTGATTGCTGATATGAAGGTCTAAGACTGACCTTTAGTGATGTTTGGATGAAGATGTGCATTGATAGCATGCATCTCCATGGACTGCTTTCTAGGATGACACCATTGTTAAGGAAGTGCTGATGTCTTATTGCCCTGACTTCTAAAAGCCATTGGGGTTTCACTAATTGAATGGCAGTTTATGATTATGATTAGAAGTCATTAAAAGTCAGACTCCTCTTCCTGTATCCATTTTCACAGGGAAAAGTTAAGAGTGAATAAACAGGATACTATGAGAAGGTGTTTAATAACTCTGATTGTAAACTGTGAGTTGATCCTGAATAGCCAGTTGTTGCCAAGCTGTTGACTTGGGGTGAGCCATCAGCTGCAGTGAGCATTGCATTGGTGTACCCACACACACCCCTTTTTATTTTTTGAGTGCCTTGGGACAAGCACTTACAGTTTCTGTCAGTAAGAAAGTAACCAATGGGAAAGATATAAAAGCTGTCTGAATACAAGCTGTCCTCATCGTGAAGGTAATAAATACATCAGAGGGGTAAGCACCGGGAAGGAAGAGCTATTTGAACAGGACAATGTTAGCACAAGAACGAATGAGTGTAGGCTGGCCATAAATATACTTGAGGTGGATTTTGGAAGAAGGTCTCTGGCCATCAGAGACAATTGCTTTCAGTTAAAGGAGTGTGGGAAAGAAACTGATTCCCCCCCAGATGAGTACCTTACTAAGCGTATATGAGCAATTACATGTCACGACTGCTGTCTGCAATTCTGCAGATCCCTTCCTGATCTGTGCTCATATTTGAAACGATAAAGGCAGATTTTTGTCACCCTGCGTCAGTTAATTTTTCTAAAGAAGGACTTCATGTGCAGTTCCTTGAAAACATAACCAATTGTAATTCCAGCTTTGGACAAAAGACTTCATATTTCCAATGACTTTTTGAGTCTATTCAGAACAGCTGAGAGCACCAGCTGAAGGGCAATGAACAGCTAGCAGAGCTAACTGGCATCATTCTGCACTTCACTTTTCCAGTGCTAAAACCAGCAAGTCATTGGAAACTGGAATTTGCAAAGAAAACCATGTCAATAGATAATAAACTGCAAGGAGAAGGTAGTAAATCTATCATGTCTCATCTCTATAAACCAAATTATTAAATCCTCAACTTTATTCATCAGGCTGTAAGTGTAGTTTTTTACTCAGAGCTGGTAATGCTTCTTCCATTTCTGAAATGTAAAATTTCATCACATGATGGGATGCAACTCACAGGCATGTCCATGTCCTCCCAGCTGCTCTGTTGCACTGGAATGACTGACTGGGGGACATGTAAGAAACAGTGGTCTCTGCTCACTCTTCCCCGTCTTCTCCTCTACATCCTTGGTGTTTGCAGCAGCTTCTTCCATCAGCATTACCCAAGAGCTCTTTTTCTTCCTAGGAAAAGGACCAAACTCAGTAAAAGTATCCCAGAAGTTATCAGTAGTATCAGTATCTCTACCTCAGGTCTCAAACACATCTTGTGCTTCATAGCCTCCTAGTTCAGACCCAGGCACAGGTCTACATCTCCATGAGAACCAGCTGCTTTCTTTCCTGGCTCTTTGCACCCCACAAATTGCTTCCAGGCCTTTGGCAGTTAGTTGCTAAAGGGGTCCCCCAATGGTGCCTGTAAGCCTTACCCCATCAGCCCAGAGAACAGCCCCAATATGTCTTGCACTTGATTTTTCTCAAAAAAATGCCTTTGGATGGAACCTATTCTAGAACAGGCCAGGAATTTGGCAACAAAAGTAGCTTTTCATGGTGGGGGGAAAAACGTTTCCCACTTGCTGAAGCTGGACTTCTGTGCAGGAAAATGCTGTTTCCAGCTAAACTTTCACTGTAGTTCTTTGATCTAGGGTGGAATTTCTGGGCAAAATTAAAATTCACGTGTGGCCAACTCTTTTGTTTTCTTTCCTCAAGATGTTTGGCTCCTTTCAATCCTTTGTTGCATCCTAAAGGCACAACCATGTGTCTGCAGATCACCCCTTCAACTTGCTCACAGCTGCTTTTTCTTCTTCTTTGGCTGGCAGTTCTCATTCTCCTAGTTGGAATCAGCTTCCCTGTTAGTCCTAAATTATCTCCATACTCACCACCTCTTCTAATCTCAGTTTTAGGAACTACCTGGTTTGAGACAGGGTAAAGAAATGGTGTGGAACGGAGGCTTGTAGGAACTAAAAGATCTGCCTCTGGCCCCTTTTTGTGGACCTTAAGGTGAAATCATTGATTATGGACTTCCACCCAAAAAACCTGTCTGCTCCATCCTGAACAACCGAGTTTCAGAAAATTTTTTTTCTTCCTTCTTACCCCAGTAACATATTTGAAACTGCTATTAAAATGGGATAGTTTCTCTGAACTTACCTTAGCAGCACAACTATAATAATGTCACCTGACAATTTGTACTAATAATATCAGAAGTACAGAAACAATTGTAAACAAGCGGGTTTAAACTGATTTATAAACAGCCTCTGCTACAGAGAACTGAACGTACAAGCCATCACAAGCCATTAGGAAAGCTGATACAGTGGAGATATTTTGATATGTCTTTACAATCAAATTTCCTCCCATGATATAACCTGATTTTACTTCAATTGCTGCCTCTCTGTATAATTTCTTGTAATGATTACCCAGCCTTAGAGATGTTTACAGCTCTCCGTTCATTGTGGGTGGAACAGATGCCAGTGTTCACATCTTCCAGTTGTTCTCTGAAGATGTTCTCCATGGCCATGGGGAAACATTGTCAGGAGGTGATCTGTGCTAATAAATATTTGTAGGAGCCCCTAAGCAATGGGACATGTAACCAGAGCCTCTGAGATGGATTTTAATGAATTTTTGTAGCCAGTTTTCCTCTCCCTCTCTCCTTTTTCTTTTTTTTTTTTTTTTTTCCCCAAATGTACTGAAGTAATAAACTGAAAAGCACTGTATATGTTATAAGCCCCCAAGGAAATGAGCCAGAAAGTGATAGGGTAAGTCTGAGTTATTGAAGTCAGGTCATACCCTGAAGGAGATTACAGCAAGACGAGCCAACATAAATATATACTATATTTCTGTCATACGTCTTTGTTACCCTGGGTGGCCTGCAGGCAATTAACAGGGCAAGGGGAGAAAAGTACTATATGTATTACGGGACCCTAATCCAGCTGGTTGGAATCCAGTTCTCATTAACTGACTAATTTATATTCCTTCTCTTTGATATTCATCTATTAGTGTTCTACTGAATTCAAGTCCCACAGCTATCAGAACCTGCCCCTTTTCCTCTTTTCTTTTTGAACGTTCCTAATCCCCTAAATAACAAATGGAGGTTTTCAGTCAAACAAGGGTGCCTAGTGTTAAGAAAAGTCATGCTAGGCTAAATGTAAATCTTGCACAGCCTGTCTATTTTACAGATTTTTTCAGACCTTGATCCCTGGATAACCTATAAGGGAAGGTTTACAAAAGTTTTGGAGAAAGATGCACAATGCTGGAAGACATTAACATATTGGCCATGAGTACAGAGAGTGTTATCTCTTAAGATGTAGAGCCAAATCCTGGTTTTCATTAAACTGGTGCAAATCTGGAAAACACTGCTTGCAGTGCTGTCACTCAAGATTTGTTCTTGGTGTAATAAGAAACAGAGAATTGGTCCAAACATTAAACCATCAACCCACATGGAGTTAAGATCTGCTGTTAATCTGAGTGTATAGAATCATATAATAGCTTTGGTTGGAAGGGACCTTTAAAGGTCATCTAGTCCCACCCCCCTGCCATGAGCAGGGACTTCTTCAACTCAGTCAGGTTGCTCAGAGCCTCATCCAACCTGACCTTGAATGTTTCCAGGGATGGGGCCTCTACCACCTCTCTGGGCAGGACTGCAGGTGGGGTCTCACCAGAGCAGAGTAGAGGGGCAGAACCCCCTCCCTCGCTCTGCTGGCCACACTGCTTTTGATGCAACCCTGGGCTGTGAGCACACATTGTCAGCTCATGTCCAGCTTTTCATCCACCAGTACCCCCAAGTCTTTCTTCACAGGGCTGCTCTCAATCCCTTCATCCCCCAGCCTGTACTGATACTGGGGGTTGCCCCAACCCAGGTGCAGGACCGTGCACTTGACCTTGTTGAACCTCATGAGGTTCACACAGGCCCACTTCTTGAGTTTGTCTAGGTCCCTCCAGATGGCATCCCATCCCTCAGGTGTGTCAACCCCACCACTCAGCTTGGTGTTGTCTGCAAAATTGCCGAGGATGCACTCGATCTTACTGTCCATGTCACAGGTGAAGATACTAATAGTACTAGTCCCAGAACCCTGAGGGACACCACTTGTCACTGATCTCCATCTGGACATTGAGCCATTATCCACTACCCTCTGGATCATAGAATCATTTGGTTGGAAAAGACCTTTAAGGTCATCAAGTGACCTTTAGGATCATTGAGTAAATGGATGCAACCATCCAACCAATTCCTCATCCACCGAACAGTCCACCCATCAAATCCATATGTCTCCAATTTAGAGAGAGAAGGATGTTGTGGGGGACAGTGTCAGAGAGAAGTCCAGGTAGGCAACATCTGTAGGTGTAAGCAGACATAAGCCTCATTTTTGCTTGGGGCAAGAATGAGGGCTGACCCCGAATTGCTCTGTGTCAAAAACCCTAAGTCCTTGCCCATAATATGGCACATTAAAGCACCCTGTGGGAAAGCGTAGCCCTGGCTACGTTGCTCCAGCCCAGGAATAAACTGGGGCTGCACTGTTCACCGCAGGGCTTGTTTTTCGGCAGTAGCTCAAGGCCAGGCTATATGAGATGGTACCACTCACCCTGGGGATGGTTGTCAGACCTTCCCCAGGAGGGACACCATGCTCGTCCCAGGGCACTTTGGGGCAGCTCAAATTCAGGGGTGACTTCTCACTTTGAGCAATTTAGGAGTTTCATGCCTGAGAGCAGCCTGTGGCAAGCCTGCACTGCAGTGTGGGTTTGGATGCTGGAGTATGCCTGGTCTTAGCCTGCAGTTTGGGCACGTGCCCTGCTCTGAGTCAGACCTGTGAAGGGACTGGGCTGAAAATATATTGAAACCAGTGCCAAAAGGGAGCAAAGCCTGGCTTCCCTGCTGGGGGGGTGGATATTAACTCGACTTATAAGTGCTGATGGGGAAGGGGTGCTGGAGACACCCATGAGGGACGGGGCTGGGAGCTGCAGCGCACAGGGCACCCCTTGGATAAGCAGGGATTACCTGTGATGGGAGGGGAAGACTTCTTTCATCCTCCATTGGAAACCCTTGTGTGTTGGCACCACGGTTTCCTGCTTGAATCCTGGGAGACCTGGGAAAGGCTGTTTTAATGAGCTCAGTAAAGGCATTATGCAAGTTTTGGGCCACAATGAGTCTCATGCACATGGAGCAGTGCTGTTCCTCTTCCTCATCCTCCCAGGGAAATCCTGCATGGCTGGCAGGAGCAGGGTGGGGTGGGCAAGGGGAGGCTCCACACTTGCCCTGCTCCAT
>NW_009259242.1:1190562-1210146 GCF_000687185.1 Egretta garzetta | reverse complement strand
GGGGGGGGGGGGGGAACCCTCTAAAAACATCGCTCACTTGTTTTGCTTGCCTATCGCAAATCTAAACACAATATTTTTTCATTCTTGGGCCTGTATCAATTTCTGACAGTACAATCGGAGGCCAGCACCCGGAGCGTATTGTCTTGAGGAGCTTACCAAGGAAATCGAAAGTTTGGTCAGCAATTGTAAATATCCTCCCGTAATTGAGTTTGTTTGTTCTGCAGCGTGCTCCGGCGTCACAGGCTGTGGGACACCCTGGCACCAGGTTACTGGTGGGAAAGATCCACTGCTCAGATAAGGAGGGGAATAAACTCCACCCACAGAAATGCCACAGAAAAAAACCCTGATTTATCCATTAATTGCTTTAAGGGGTGGTGAGCGCAAGTACAACAATGGGGTATTGACAATGATATGCCTCGTTGGCAGGAAAAGGGCTTTCCCCTTGCTTTGAGGCTTTAATGAGTTTGTTCTTGGAATTATTAAATGCTTGTAAATCCTGCACTGGCTCAGGGATGCAAAATGAAAGACAAGTACCTAGCAGAGAATCTGCATGTTGGGACGGCTGTTTTCTCCTTGGGATGAAGCGAAATGCTCCTCTCTCTGTGAAATACGCCCCGCGCCACAGGCTGGGAGTCCACTTGAGATGGAGCTTGTCTCAAGGGATTTTTTAGGGGTTTTTAGGTTTCTTTTTGTGACCTGCTTCTTATTTGTAATTCACAGTGTAGATGGTGTCCTGGGTTCTGAGCAAGTACAAAGAAATCTGTTTGCTGGAGAACAGCTTACAAACCCCAGCCATTTTCTAAAAGACTGCACGTGAAAATTAGCAGAGACTGGGTTCCAGACAGCAAAGGCTGCGGGGAGAGCGGGCCTGGCTGCTCTGCGTTGGGGTGGCAAGGGAAGTGAAGGAGCAGGCAGGGAGCTCGTCCCCCTGGATGCCTGAGACACAGTAACTGCTGGGGCTCCAATGAGAATGAGTGCTAAAAAAAATTGCTTGAACCTCTTTTAAGTCTTTTGAGAGAGATGGCCCTAGGTCACGGGGCTTTCATTCCTGATCTGTGCTCACATGCTGGCACGATGCAGTATGTTGTCTGACCACAGAGGCTGGTAAACTGAGGCACGGCTCATCTCTGAGGCCTCTAGAAAGATTACAAAGATCCCAAAGGATCAAAACCCTCAGAAAAGGCCAGGTCTGGGTATAAGTGATATTAAGCCAGTTAGGACTCTGTTGCTGAACCCTCCTCCCAGAGCATTCCCTGCAGCAGCCAGCCTGCCTGTGGTGTGGTGCTGGGAGCAGCAGCCGGGCAGCCTGTCCCCAGGGCTCTGCCGCACCACCGGGACCCAGCAGCACCTCCTGCTCATGCTGGCAGCATGGGATTGCTTTGCCTGTGGGAGAAAAGGAGCTGTTTTCTGTGCTGTTTGTCTTCATGTGCTTGTGAAAGATGTGAGTGCCTCTGGGAAGGGCACGCTGGAGGCCACCGCCAGCCAGAAAGGAGCCACCTGGCCCTGCGCACAGCCGACACACAGTAGCACACTCCGTTAAGGGTTTTCTTCCCAAAGCCCAATATAAACAGTCTCCAGTGTGATTAATACATTAATAAATCAAACACAACTTCAGTGGGCTTACTAGGGAGGGATTAGATATGATACACACACAAGAAACATCCCTGTGACTCTAGAGATCCATCGCTGCATGCTGCTACTGCCATGCTATCGTCTCGGACTCGTCTGCTCGCTCAAGGCCACTCAGGGTGCACATCCTCCCACTGGCAGGATTTCAGGGCTTTGCTTTAAGTCTGAAATGGCTTTTAAAGAGATTTTCTCTGTTTCACTCTGTCAAGCAGATGAAAACATTTTCAATGCTACAGAAGTGGCCAGTTGCAGGCAGTGGGTATCAGGCTACAGTTCAGCAGCAAGTCACACTGTTTCCACAACAAGGGCAAAAAAAATGGGCTCAAAAAATGTTTATCTCCTGGGAACTTAATTTCAATATATGTTCCCTTGCTAATGAGTCAGAAGTTCAAGTTTGTTCCCTATTACACAGCATGAATCTAGAAAGCACACCAGATCCATGCTCTCCATTAAATTAGGTTATGCTGTGAAAGTCAGTGGAGTTGTTCCAAATTTGCATTGACATAATTGAGAGCAGAATAGGGCCCAGCAGCTTGGCTGGCAGCAGTTGCATCAGTGCAACTGAACGTGAATGAACCAGAGAGACCACAAACAACTGCCTCTTCGGTGTTTTGTGATTAACCTGGACCACTGTAAATGTTGCTTATCCACGTGGTGTGTAAGGTGGTTAGAAGACTTTCCAGTCCAGTGGTTTCTTTAAAGGCCTTGTAAAAGGCTTTTGGGTATGACGTTATGTAGATCTGCATATGGCTTGATCCCAAAACACTGATGGGTACCTATGGAAGTGGAGTTGCAGCAAGGCCTCTGTAGCTATTGCCATGGGTAAGACTGGCTGGTGGGTTCGTCATGCCATTGAGCACTGGGTGCAGAGCGACATGTCTCAGCTCAGTGTGCAAATGTGCAAACACCTGAGCTCTTGAAACCTGCAGGATCTGAAGGGGAGGGCAGAGGTGCAGGACCAGAGCCCTGCTCCACTCCCTTTAACGTTGGTGGGAATCGCTCACAAACAGCAGGAAATAAATTACGCTGTAGATCTGATATTGTGGTGCTGACTGCTGTGCAGATAGCAGATATCCGAGGTTTGTGGGGAGGAGAGGTTGGGCATGTTGTATATCTTTTAAAGTGCCTGTGGTTCGAAAGGCAGGGCTCTATTGTTTGTACGTTGTACAGAGACTGTTCCCTGGAGGATATCCTGTCTCAGACTACCCTGTGCCAGTCTGCTCCATGGCTGTGGAGGGGCTGGATGGTCAGCATTAAAATAATTAAATAATGCCTTGTAAAAGCAGTGATTTATCTGCAGGAGTGAAGCATGCAAGGAAAGCCTTGTCGGGTTTTCAGCAGTGTGCCTGCAGTTCTGCTCCTCGGGGCATCCCTACAGGCTGCTGGGCACTCACGGTGCCCACATAGGTGTGCAAGAATGTTTCAGTATCACTGTCTCCCATGGGGAACACAGCCACAAAGGGAAGCACCCAACTGCAGCAGCATGAACAAGCCCCAGCCGGGGGTCTCCATGTGTTGTGGTGCCATTTGGCAAATGGTCTGGGTAAAGCCCTTTATTCCAATGAAACTGCCCTGCTCGAGGACTTGTGTGGTATCCCAGCTCTGACTTATTTATTCTGCCCTGCTGGATATGAAAAAGAAAATATACCATTTAAACTAAATTACAGACCAAGTTACTGTGTACGTGGAATTCACCAAAGGCAGGACAGTTTTCTTCCTGTTGACTTCTTTCAGCAGTGTTTTAAAGGATGTGCTCTGCCATGAGCCAGCGTGGTCTTCAGAGGGACAGATCCACCACGAGCTGCCTTCAGAAAGAGCAGCTGGTGAGGCTCCAGGCAGTTTGGGCTCCTTGGCCATCCTGTAACTCACACCTTTGATGCCGGTGCTGCCAGTTGCACCAGCAGAGCTGTGCATGCAGGGATGAGGGGTGTTCCCAGTTTGGAGGGCACAGTTGGGAGGTTGGGATGGGATGGTCCTGGTGGGGGGGGCAGCAGCCAGTCTATTCCCATCAGCTCTCTGTAAACACAGACAAATATTTCTCATGCATCTTTTTCCAGTGAAAAGTACGGATTTGGTGACATCAGGATGTTTTCTGAGCCTGTGTTGTGTTTGCTGAAGCTTTTGTTTAGAATTTAGGTTTTTCTCTAAAAATAACTTCAATGTCCTCTTCTAACACTCTCAGAACTAAGGTGGTGCCCCATTTCAGCATAAGGTGGTGGAAATAGCTTCACCATTTCCTCCATTTCAGAAATTTAAAAAAAAAAAAAAAAGAAAAAAGGAAAACATTTAAATCCCAAAAATTTGAAATAAAGAGTTTGGATTTGTTGACCTATTTTTTTCAGACAATCCAAAATAAAATTTCAGTCTTGCCACCTCCTTGCAAGTGCAGAGGCTGCAGTCGGCACTGACACATGCCGGGACAGAGCTGACTGCTGCTGTTGGTCTCTGGCAATACCTCTGGCAGGGTGGAGGCAAGGGATGAACCCTTGCATTTGCAGCCCCATTTTGCAAGCGAGGCCACTGGGACATGGCAGCGCCCATTGCTCCATCCTGGCCCTTGGCTACGGAGCTGCAGCCTGCAGCAATTTAGCTTGGACCCGAGGGCAGCAATTTTTCTGGCCTTTCCCTTGCTTTCCCAGTCAAGTCGGTCATCATTAAAATCTCCTGACCTTAGCTTGCTCTGTTAGCTGGATGTTGGTTCCTGAGCAATGCCAGGGCAACTGGAGAGGATTTGTTGTATTAGCAGCTATAAATCACAGCCCCAAACTGAACCACCTCACCAGAACTCCCCTCATAGCTCTTTCGCTCTCCCATCCGAAAAACAGATGGTTGCCGCCCTCCCCTGCCTCTGCAGAAATGCATCACAAATTACTCGGGGTTTGTGTTCAGGGAGGCGGGGGTGTAAAATTCAGGCTTGCTCAGCTTTCAGATTTTACAAGAATCTGCTAGAATTCGGATTACACTTTCCACAGAAGGGGAAAAAACTCCATTATTTGCTGCTGTTTGGCAAATGCAAGAGGGGAAGGGGCACACGGGCCAGCGCTGTGATCCTCCCCTTGGGCTGCACCAGCGAGAATATTGCTTCTACAGAAGTTTTAAAAGAAATAACTTGTTTTAGCACTTCATTTGGCTACAAGTTCCTTTGGAATTGGCTCGAGTCTGGCTTTTAATGAGCTGAGAAGGCTTGAGGTCTTCTGCACCCAGGCTTGATATTCACCAGAAATTCAGCTCTTTTTTGCTATGTACTTCCATGAGCAAACTAGAGACGTGAGTAAGGCAAGATTTTAAATTCCCTGTTGGGGAATTTATCCATGATGGCGCAGAGCTGCAGGTCCCACAGGACACGGTCCTGGGATGGGCCACCGTTGTGTGCTGTGGTCTGAGGAGCATCGGGACGTCTGGGGCTCATGTCCGTCCACCTGGCATGGACACGTTACCACAAGTCCTTAATTTTGGCAGGTGGATTACGACGAGGTTGCTGCAAATGCTGACTCATTTGGCAGCTGGACACAGCCCATGAGTCACCATGAATCACATCCGTTGCATCTCAGGGTGCATCATTGCTCCTGAAGTCTTTGATGTGAGCTAGATGTATAATTCCTTGGAAACAGCTTCCCTTAATTAAATCAAAGGAAAAGCATCACTGGAGTTCAGAGCCTCAATTAGCAGGAAAAGCAAGCTCCAAACATAAGCATTTAAAGCCATTTCTGGCAGGACACACTGAGCTCTGCTTCATGCAGCCAAGAATTTCCAAATGGCACTAAGTGTTGCAAATGACATGATGAAGCTGATCACAAAAATTGCCTCAATATAGCTTAGAGATGACCAGAGACAAGCAGCCAAGCTTAGCTTTTCCTCACACAGCAGCTCCTCAGGACAGGGCTGCCACGAGCTATGGAGGTGTGATAGGGGAGCGTACCTTGGTACCTGTGGTCTGCTCCAGGGCCATCGAAAGCATTCATCAAAATCCCAGTGCTTTCAATTGACTTTTGCAAAGATTGTAGGCAAGTAAATATGCTAATTGACTAAGCAAAGCGCTTAAGCACATACTTGAAGCTAGACAGCTTTTTAAGTGCCGTTATGAGTGGGAGCCAAGACAACCACGGAACGCAGCAGATCATTCTTCCCTGGCCTAAAATCAACAACGACCTCAGCACATCCAATACAACAACCATCTTCAAATCATGTTTCTTCCTTCCTCTCCTGCATGAGCCAGGGACCTCAGTTCAGAGCCACCAAACTCGCTGCAGTCATGCTGGAGCCAGCAGCACCTTCCTGCCAGCATGGCCCCAAACCCCACGCTTTAACCCTAATAGCAACCCTACTTTTATCCACACTGTTGACCCACTCTTTCTTCTTTTCCCAAGTTTTTCTGATTCCTTGAGGCTGCAGGTTTTTGGCAGGTTTTTCGGACAAGCAGGGCTTGAAATGCCATGGGCAGCATTGCCACTTGGGTTGGACCAGGGTCCGCACATCTTTCATAGGAGCCCAGTCAGACCTTGGTGCTGTGTGGTGCATCTGATACTGCAACCTGGCAAGAAAGGCTCAATTATTCTTTATGGCTCCCACTCTTCTTTGAGTTTGATAAGCCTGTTCACTTTTTCCCTCCACATTTTTCTTAGTTTATCCTGCTGGTTCAGCCCGTGCCCTGGACAAGCACCATGGCTGCCAAGTATTTCTCCTGAGTGTGTATGTATTCATGAATACAAGAAAGGAGTTACACATCTCAATGAGAAGATGATAAATATGTTTTCCTCTTGGATATTTTATTATCAATGATTAATTTCATTAATATGTGCCTGCACTTTTTCCTCTCAGGCAGAGTGTTCTTGACTTTGTGATTTTTGGTTTGGGTGGTGGTTTATTTTGCACAACAGCTGCTAGGAGGCAGCAGAGGCTGTAAACCCAGCCATAAATCCAGATTGTCAGTCCTCTGTGCCCAGTTGTGAAAATAGAAAAAAAAAATTATTATGCTGCCTGCTTCATTGGCTCTACTTTCCTTCACTTGAGGCGATTTCCTTCTGCAGCTGAGTTAAGCCATCCAGGGAGATGGTTGCTGCAAGAGGAGCTGTGCATTAACTGGGATCAGCGCATCTCTGGTCTCAACACTTTTGGTATTACAGGTTATTGCTTTTAGTGCTTTTTTTAATTGGGGAAAAAAGTACATAAACTAGGAAAAACTAACTGGCCTCCAAACAACCCACACCAGGTGGTACTTGAATTATCTTCTCCAACCCACTGTGTCAGCCATGCCACAGCTTATATTTTAAAGAGCATCTCAGGGACAAAGCCTTTCCCTCAATAAGTGATTTTGCTCAGAGAGGGAAGCCAGAATTCCCTTTTAGCTTCTTGTGCTTGGGGTAAAAATCCAGGAGCTGAAAGTGGACTTTTAAGAAGTGACTCTAAAGAAGCTGCACACCCCATGTTAGCTTTGGTGCGTGATCTGGCAAACCCAGACAGAGTCTTTCATCACTCCTGTCACAACAAATGAGCAAACAAAAAACCCCACAATATAAAGAAAAGTGTTTGGTGAGCAAGAGAAATGGAACAATTTATTGCCAGTAAGTAAAGGAAAATAAAACCAAATGGGCTTAAGGGATACCAGAAAAACAACCCTCTGCATTTTTCTTACCAGAGAGGCAGACACATTGTAGGGGACTGAGGCATGTGATTCCTACCAGAGCTGGTGTGGGTTGTGTGGCTGTCTCCTGGCTGGCTGTAAAAATAATTTCCAATATGTATGTCTGTGGGGATGTGTAAATTATGGCAGGGAAGACAGCCTGGTTGAGTTCGCAGCCCTGATCCAAATGAAGATGTTATTATTTCCTACTCTGCTTGAATCCCTCTCATTGCCACTGGTAAAATACTCTTAACTGTTGATGCTCAGGTGGTGTTTACTGTGAATCTGGAATCTCAGAGGAGCCCCTATGCCCACCTCAGGGCCGAGAGGGGCCCTACCCACTGTTTTTATCAGATCGCAATTACATTAACATCTTGATGGTTGGATTTAGGATTTCCTGCTAATAAAAGTGTGGTGGTGTTAATGGGCTGGTGACCAGGAGACGGGATTAAAGGGGCATTGCCACAGCAGCTGTGCAGGTCTGGGACACTGTGCACACCATGCAGCAAGCCCCAAGCACCTCGGCTGCAAACCTGCAGGCAGAACATCTGCTTTCTGCAGTGTGGTTTGAGTTACTGTGTAATTCCCACTTCTTTTTACAGCTTCTGGGAAGAAAATCCCAGGCTGATGGTGCCGTGGGGCAGTTGCTGCTGACGTGGGCAATGCTGCAGTGGCATCACTGTGGTGGTGGGCAGTCCTCGCCCAAACCCTCACCCACAGCTCCCGGGGTGCTGCTGCATCTCCTCTGACACACGGAAACCAGCCCGTGGCCAGAGCTTGGGTTTCTGCATTGATGCACACTGCCTGCACCCAGCCAAGTGGTCTTGTCCCCATGGTTTGCCCTGTGGCACATGGGCAAGGGAGGGCTCGTCCTTCATGAGCATCTCTTCATCCTGTGGCCACACCAGGCAGGAGGGAGATTTCCTTTGCAATTAGATGCATCTGAGAGGCAGCTGTGACTTCCAAGAACATAATCAACACTTTAGACCTACCTAAACATGGATATTGTTTTGGGTTACAGCAAGGTGTGCACTTGAGTCAGGGCAGTTATGTTGGTATCTGGTCTGGCTCCATATTTGACTGCTTTTATCCCAGGATCAGGAGAACCTCGGCCCCACTTTGATTCAATCCACTGAACTGTGTTTGCAGGATCAGTGTTGAAATGAAACATGAGCAGGTCTGAGGTTGCTGCACTAACAGCCACTGTCATCTGCTTGGGGACAAATGCAAACTGTTTGGCTGCAGGATACATAGTTTTTATATGTATGTATGGAATTACTAAAACCAAAACTACTTATTTTTATTTTTTAACATTTCCAAACATTTTTACTGTCTAATCTGTTGCAAAGTGCTGGTGCTGCAAGTTTGGTCTTCCCTGGGTTAAAAGGAATGAGTGCCTTGCACAGGCTTTCATATGCTCCTTCTCTCAGTTTGTGGTTGTTGAGTTCAGCATTTTTGGTGTATGTATGTGTTTTAAGGAGTGATTCACTTATTTTTGCTCAGGGCTAGCTCAGTTTCAGCTAGCAACAGGCCAAGGAGGATATGGGTTTGGTTTTGCAAAACCTCATCAGTGACTTTCAATTTGCTAATCCAAACCCAAATCTAAAGGGTGGCTTGGGTCCAGCTGCCAATTTATCTAAAATGAAGTGATCGAAAACCAAAGCTGATGGTTGGGAACTTGGATCTCCTTTTAACCGTGTCTTGCTCCATCATTTTATCTTCTCTCTGCAGAAGGAATGAGCAGGAGACTTTCTAAATGAGCATCAAATACCAGAAAACTTTTGATGGCAACTTTTTTGATGACATGCTTTTTTCCTGATTGTGACTTATTTCCAGCTGGTTTCACTTTTTGCAAAGCTCAGCGGCACACTGCTCGAGAGGTGTAACTGCGGGGGGGGGGGGGAGTCTCAGCGTGCAGTACATTTGCATCTGGAACAACACGGGGGCGGTGGGACTGCAGTGCTGATACTAATTTTCTCACGCCCAAGGCAGAGCCTGGGCTGTCCCAGGGGACATGAATGAGCCCTCACAGTCCCAGCCACCCAGCCCAGCCCTGCCCCTGATAAACCCAGGGTGTAACTGGGCAAAGGCACATTGTCCCCTTTTATGGCTGGGAAACAAGGCTGAGAGGCAGAAGCAGTTTGCTCAAGCAGACATAGCAGAGCCGAATGCTGAATCCAGGGTTTCTAGCTCTTTTTCTGCTCCCTCTGACACACACTCACCTTTCCTTGCTGGCCTCAGGGCCACTGCTTGGCTGGGGAGGAGGGCAAGTACAGCGGCGAGCTGTAATTTCAGCCCTATTCAGTGGCAAGGGGGTCCTTTACGCTCCCGCATAGGCAGGCAGTGCACAATATAACCCTTCTGGCCCTTTTTTCCCCCCATCTCTCCTGGGTATGCTCCTGTGTAAGCAGAGCAGAGCCCTCCGTGCAGCCCGTCGCCTGTGGTGGGGAGCAGCTCAAACAAAAGAGTTCGTGTCAGAGGATTTTATTTCCACTTCAGCATTTCAGATTTCCGAGAGCCTCCAAAACACAGTGCTGCAGTGTCTGTGAGTGAACATGAATTGAACATCTGGTAAAGGTTAGGGTCAAACATATAAATGGGGGAAGCACAGCACGTTTCATTAAAATACTCAATCTGTGACGTCAATTGAACTGATCAAGCCCTTCTGTGTTGCAGTTAGGGAACCATTAACTTTATCCAGTGGAGAGTGTTTATATGGAAAATATGAGGCCAGGAAGTTTCTCCTGATTGTGATATTAAGGCTATCAAAGGAGCTCGCTCACCCTTTTTTTTTTTATTTAATCTCTACATGTTGCTTTTCCACCCTGTTACCGTAACACCAGCCTCTTCCCTGGCCCCTGCAGGGTGCCACTTGCCATCTCCTCGCCAGCTGAGCCACTGCTGCTGCTTTCTGCTTCTTATTGACTTGGATGCCACGGGAGCCTGTGGAGCTGCTCTCAGTTGTCCCATTTTGCAGGGAGTTGTGTGAGGCGGCTTCCTACCACACGTGCACAGATTGGCCATAGTCCAAAGTACACTTGGAAGAATTAAGATTAGGTTTAGGAGTGTAATAAAAAATAGCTTCCATGGGAACAAAATTTCTGCTCTTGCAGTTGTTTAAAAATCAAGACAGTATGTCTACATGGACATAAAATATCAGGGGATTGATGTATGACATCCCGGTGCGCTCACAGAGCACTTACAGTTGTTGGCCTTCTGCATAAAACATTAAAGGATTTATGTTTTTCTCCAGTAATTCTGATTCATTCAAAGCCTGTTTGGTTCCTGCCAGGCAAGTAAGGGTCTTGATTTCCGTGCTCCAAGAAAAAAAAAGCTGCCATTGAATGACTTGATTACAGCATCTGGTTCTTGGAAATCTGACCAGCGGTAAAACTGGAAGCATTTGTTATGTGCCCAGGGAAACGTCCCTCCCTCACCAGCTCCTCCTCATTGCACTGCAGCCCCGCCATGCTATGGAGATGGCTGTCCCACTGGGACATGCGGCTGTATTTCACTTGTGGCTGCTCATGGTTGAGCTGCTTAAGTTACTGTGACAGCAGCAGGGTAGGTGGTACCTCCTGAGGGACAGACGGGACTTCATGCTGGCACCTCCCTAGACCCAAACATCTGCCCTTGGGGATGGTGTGCTATGGATTGTCGTCTCTTAGACCATATCCTACAGATCCTCTGCCAGGACCAGTGGCCTGAGCATGCTCAGGACAACAGGGCTGGGAAATGTTGGGGCAGACGTCTGCCTTCTCACTGTCTTTGAGCAGGACAGAAGGGGTTACATTGCTGGCAGGGTGTATTTTGTTGCCTGGCTGCAGTTTGCTCACAGCTACAGGTTGTGCACCTTGGTCCTGAAGAGTAAAATCAGAGCAGTTACTTCTGGTGTTTCCCAAAATATCTGTGAGAGTCTGCAGCTGTCTGGGGTGGGACCACCCTTTTAGGACAGTGCAAGATGAGCCTGTTTCTATTTTCCCACAGAGCAGGGGCCTGACCCATACGCCAAGAAAAACAAAATTATGAGAGAAACATCTTCTTCGCTTTTGGTCCCCAGGGTATTTGGTGAAAAAAAGATGAGGATAGAGGAGGAGAACTGGGGCTGGAAGCAGGTGGACTTCTCCCTTCTCCCTCCTATTACTCAGGTGACTTAACAGCTCCTGGTACCTTGCACCCAGGCTTGGGTTTCATCCTTGCAGTGACTGTTATGATCACACGTGAACTTTGTGCCTGTGGTGAGAACTGACCTTGTATGTTTTGGATCCATCCATTTGAGTATTGGTCTCCTTTTAGCCAGTCTCTTATGTCCTCCTCAGTTTTCCTGATTTCTGCCTATCAGGAAGAGGGTATGATCCCTTGTCTTAAATCCAGGGTACATATTTCTGTTGCTGAAGTATTTTCCTGTAATTCTCTTATTTTAAAGAGATAGTCAAATCTCACCCTCTGACACACCTTGGCAATGTTAGTCATGGGCCAGTTCAGCCTTGGATTTCTTGGAGAAAGGCCTCCAAAGTAACCTTCTCCTTGGAGAAGGAGGCTTCCTGCAGGTGGGATTTTTGCTTTTTTCTTCTTTTAAAACTTGAAAGAGTTTTTGTTTAACTTCTGAGCAAGCCCTTTGCTTTCAGTGACCTGATCTCAGGCACACAAACCAGCTGGGAAAACAAGAGAGCTGTAAAAGCAGCAGTCCAGCAAAGACATGGCCGAAACCATGAGAAAAATGGGTTTCTTGCCATGCAGCTGGGTGGTCCACATGGAGCCTGAGTGTTGTGCTGAGTCTTGTGAAACTTAACACACATCTGAGCACAAACATCTCCTCTGCAGGATCAGGCATCTCATTTACCTCCTGTTCCATCCCAAGAATTTTCCTAAAGCCATGGGCTGCTCCTTTAAAACTCTGTCCTTTGTGAAGCTGAAGAACAGATACTGCAGGATGGCTGCTGGTTGCCACTTGAGCCATGATTTGTGGCTTCTTAGGAGGTTTCCAACTTGGTCTGAAAAACACTGTTTGGTGTGAATCCAGCCGAAAAGGATGGGTTTGTTCAGTCAACCTCTGATGGCAGCAACTGCAGATATTGCTGCAGAAGACCTGGGGATGTAACATGCTGAGGTGTCACTGAGCACAGTCTCTTCTGATGGCCTGGGCTTGTGATGCCTTTCAGCACAGCTGATCTGGTTCTCTGCCCTCGCGGCCTGGGTCAGGTCACCCAGATAAACCCACCACCCATGGAGCAGCATACCCCTTCCTTGCTTTCCTGTGATCTCCAAGCACGCTTGGTGCAGATCGGCCCCAGCATGTGGTGGCTCAGCCCTTCATGCTTTTTCCCCATGAATCTGACCTTTAAATCCTTTCACTTACAGACACACACACTCATACAAGTGAGCCATTCCTTTCATCACTGAAGAACTGTCCATGTCTACTATGGGGCTTCTTGTACATTGCTTTGTGGTTCAGAGCCAGGTAGTTGGGGTTGGGATCACATGCTAGCGTGGGTCATTCTAGACCTCTGTGTGTCTCCCTTGAAACAGTGTCAAGGGGTGGATGGGCAAGTTCTATCACCATACCACAGCTGTGAGGCTTGAGGATCTGTTTAGTGAGGCAAAGCACAAACCTTATTTTCAAAAACATGTATGTGAAGGTCTACAGGTCATGATCCAGCATGGGTCAGCCAATGTGCTGTTTAAAAAGCATTACAGTATTCAAAATGAAATCATTTTTCTCCTTTGAATCACGGCAATCAACTGAAGTGCTTCCAGACCAGAGCCAACTGTTTGAAATTGGATATTTAATTTATTTTGTGTAGTTTAGCACTAAGTCTCCTTATTGTCTAAGCAAAAAAAAATCAAAAAAACCCCACCCAAACCCCAAAACCCAACCTTTTACAATCAAAAGGATTTGCCAAGCATGAGGGTATTATTTTGCATTCTGATTATCTGACCTGTCAGAATAAGAATGAAAACAACACTTGGCTGTGCTTAGTTTATTGAGGTACTGCCCAAACCAGGACAATACTGACGACGGAGTTCAGACTTTTCACTACCAGAAGGTTCAGCCATCACTGCCCAGATGCAGCCCCCATGTAACTGAAGTGTGATCAGTGAAGTGACACCACAAAAGAGGTTGGCATGTACCAGTCTCATATCGCACAAGGTTCTCCTTTGGTTTGGTTATGCCTCTGCACTGATTGGGTTCATGTTGGCTGTGACTGCCAGGCTGCTGGAATGCATCATTGACTCACAGTCAAAGATGGCACATAGCTAACAATTTGACTAGAGCATCTTTGTCCCAAGGGATCATTTATTATCTGAGGATAATTGTGACCAAGAACCATGAAACATTAGACAAAAGACAGGTTTGTTACATTAAGTTGAAAATAGACATCCTTATACAGTGTGGCGCTCAGCCCAAGAGCACAAATTGCTGTATCATCCTCCGTTTTCACAGGGTGACCTACCTCTGACACAAATGGTGGATTTAATGTCTGGAGAATCTAAAGCTTAAGCTCTCAAAATTTCCTCTTTGGCCACCTTTGCTACATGAGGATTAAGTGTTCTGCTAAGCAAAAGAAGTTGCTGAGCAATTGGCTGAAATTGTTGAAACCGTTCTCAGGATATCATGAATTTGTGTCAATTTTTACTTCTGATTTGTCTCCACTGAATGACCCAATACACAGTTAAGTACTACCAAGTAGTTAATTACTTACTTGAAAGCATGAAGAGAAGTAATTTTATTCACATGTGCATCAAGCTGGCCATCTGCTTGACGATCTGGCAAACCAGGACCTCAGCAGCCACTCGGAGACGGGATACGTGATAGTGTTTGCGTACAAGATTTTCTACAGCAGTAAAGCAGAATGCCAGTGAAAACAGGCATGAGCCTCTGGCTGCAACTAGAGCAGCCGAGAGACCTTAGGAACAAGGATGTACACACCTGCATGGCTCTATCCATATGTGCTCCCCCCTTTGAAACAACTTTATTGATGTGTGGGCTGATGTAGATGGACATCTGGTGATGTTTTTGTGGGGTCATAGTTTATTTTGATCTTTACATTTCAACTTCAGTTCCAGATGGGAGTGGATCTCATTTGTATCCTACCAATACATGAAAATATTAATGTAGCCATTTTTAGGGGAAAGCAACCTGAAGTACCAGTGTAGAGCTCAACCAGAACTAGGGCTATTGAATTGATTTTTCAACAAAACATGTAAAACTCTAAGCAGTGCCAGATTTCAAAACAGAACCATATTTTAGCAGGAGTTCATGCAAATGGGTCTGTAGAGCATCATAGAGGTTTCATCCAGCTGGGCTTAGCTCTGTGGCTTTGGGGAAAGCTCAAGGCAAACACATCCTCATTTCATGTTGTGCTTGTGAACATTTCCATGGTCACCTTCCCACCACCTTGACTTCTACTTCAGCTCAAGACTTTTTGGTCAGTCAAAGGATACATTTGACTTGAGTTCAGCTGAGTGTTCGCTCAGAGAGGTTGAAACACATGGACAGGAACAGAGTAAAACCAGAATGTTATGAATTAGCAATAACAAGATGTCTGATGAATGGTATCAGAACTTGACTGAAGCTAAGCCTACAGTGATACAGAGTCAGAAGACAGACAGGAACTACAGAGGAAGCCAAAAAGGAACAATGCAGCAATGATAAGATAGCCGCCAGGAAAGAACAATGCAAAAATGATTGGGGCTAAATTTGCAGCAGAAAACGGTCCCGGGTGCCAAGACAGAAACCCAAGGAACATGGCAGGACTGACTGCAGTATAACTGATGGGTCTAGACAAGAGGGAGAGTCCGTGTCAGGAGCAAGGCTGGAAGGAGGAGGTCAGAGGCCCAAACCTCCCGACAGCATGGGGATGAGGTTCCCTCATTATCAGAGGTTTAAAAACTCCCAGGAAAAGATCCTTGCTACAGACTGGAGTCCCGCTTTTGTCCGAAGGAATACAAAATGAAAAGGTGGGTGTGGAAGAAGCAAAGAGAGAAAAAAAAAAATCCTGGTGGTAAACAGAGTGGAAGTGGGTGAGGCAGGGGAACAGGATTCAGTTCAGACGGACACATCAGTTATTTATTACTGTTTGTATCCCGATATCTTACATCTCCAAAGGAAGGCAAAGGCTTTGTCCTCAAGGGCTGGTTATCTGCGCCCGAGGGCGGCTGGCAGCAGCAAGGTTCCCGTGACAAGGGACCACATCCCTGCGACGGAGGCGGCGCCAGGCTGACCTTGTGCATCGGCTGCGAGGTGCGGTGACGGGAACGGGAGCTTGGGGTGCTGGGTTGGAGACAGGCTGCTGTCACATTTAACCTTTCCCTTTGGGCAAATGAACTAACTAAAAGAAATATGGGTTGCCATGAAGGAGGGAAAAGAGAGGTGACAACGCTGATAAGGTTTGAACATAGTGGGAATGGCACGGTTCAGGGAGTCCATCTCTACTCAGAAAAACATAGAATCATAGAATAGTTTGGGTTGTAAGGGACCTTTAAAGGTCATCTAGTCCAGGCCCCACGGAGGTATGTGCCTAGCTGCAGGCATTGAACAAGTCCTGCAGCCTTGACTGAGGATTAGGTCTAAGCCTTTTCTGTTTTTCTGAATTAAACTGATGCTTTAAAAACTTTCTGAACTTGAAATCAGGGACAGCAAAGCCAGTCTTGCTCTACTTCTCATATTTGTTCCCCGAGGCTTGTTGGCAAAATAGTACTCTGTGTTCTTTCACAAAAGAAATCTACGACATAATTATTTGAATAGCGAGCTATATGTGATAAATATCTGTTTATACCACAACATCTCCAGCCAAATGATTGACGTATACATTTCTGTCCTTCCATTGATGTAACTTTTCAATTTCCTGTTGATGTCTAAGCTTGATTTATTTTTCCATTTATTTGGGTTTTACAAAGAGCACTAAAGAGCTTGGCACTTGGGTCTCTTTTTTTTTGTCCGTTCAACCCTCTTAGTCCTGGATCACTTCATTGTTTCTGCAAACAATGAAGAAGAGAGATGGAAAGAACAGCTGTGAACAGTTGGTTTGTTCACCAGGTGTCTGACTGGTATTCAAGTATCCTCTTTTGAGGGAGGTCTGTATTCCCTGAAAAACCCTAAAACCCCTAAATTCAGAGTTCACTTTATTTGTTGCCATCACACATGATGTGACACAGATTTGCAGAGATTCTAGCAAGGAGCCTGAAAAATCAAAATGAACAAGAAAAACTGCTTCAGGAAACCTCAGGCATTTTTCTCTCTGGTTGCATCCCAGCTGAATTGAGCAGGGAGCTCTGCAAGACCTTCTTAGGCAGATTTTGCCAAGTTATTTTTAAAGAACTCTTGCTTTCCTCATCACCCAACTCCTCTCTGTCTCCTTCACCCAACATCGTATTCAACAAAGCAGTGGTCAGGAGTCATTGCTGGAGACCACTGGTTTTGCAGAGCCACTTCAGCAGTGGCTGCTTATGACCACGGTGACTCTTGTGTTTTATTCTGCCTGAGAACCTGCACACTCGGTGTGCAAAAAGCCTCTACCGATTCCCAGCTCAAAAAAGTCTTCTGGTTCCTTGAAAAGTAGCTGTGTGTTCCCAGTTGTCCCAAGGTAGCTGAGTCTTGAAAGCAAATCAAGAAAAAGCAGATTGAATTCATAAGCAAAACTGATTTATTGCCCGCAGATTTGTAACATGATCACACCAGCACTCAAACATGCCCCAGGAATACTGATGTATTCCTTACATCCTGCCCCACAGAGGTTTATTCAAGGCAAACACACATATGTCACCCCGAGGAAAGACGTACAGATTTTGTGTCAAACAGAACTGAGGAACTGTTTAGCAGCTCTATCTGCAATGGCAAAAATTGGTGTGCAGCACTGCCAAAAGCCGGAGCCTTCAGTTCCTGACCTTCCCCCTCTCAGCCTGGGAACTGGGGTTTCTCCTGTACAGCTGTAGCACCTGACTTCTAGGAGGTCACCTAAGGGTGCCAGCACCTATTTTTCTCTTCCAGGCTGCAGTTGTGCTGGTGAAGAGGTTGCCACCCCCAGCACACCCCCAGCTCTTGGCACACCAAGTGCCTCTTGCTAACGTGCTCCAGCCTCCTCCAGTCACAGTGAGCCAGATCTGCAAAATCCTGATTTACTGGCAATAAGGAAGGAAAGAACATAGCCTTTAATCTTCATAAGCAATAAAATAAGAAGCTGTAGCGCTCTAGAACCAGAAGTTATAGCTCTCACTTTGTGATTTCTCATATTAAGTGCTTTACTACCTACAATAATAATTGTATTTCTGGCAGCCACCATGTAGTTAATAGCCCGAGTTCAGTAAACACACATGCCTGAGCTGAACACTCTGTGAGCCTAAATCCATCCCAATTCAACAAAGAATACAAGCATGTACTTCAGTGCCAAGGAAATAAGGGAAGTGTATCCTTAAAGCCTTGGCTAAAGTGATTTGTGTGGTGCCAAGTCAGAACAGTGGAAAGGATGGGATAGCTTACATGGCATCATTTTGAGTTTGATAGTAAACTCAGATGGGGTAAGCAAAAGGGGATTCACTGAATTTGATGCAACCATGCCTGTATAATTCTGATTTTGTATCTGTGTTAACGGGATTAGCTCTTGCAGAAGATATGTTATGGGACAGAAGACAAACCAAGAAAGCAAGCAGCCCAGCTCCAGCAGAATTAAAACCCGGTTTGAGTCTGTTTTATCCATGCGTGACCCATTCCAGGAGACTTGCATCCAATATCAAACATTTTAATTTTCTTCCTCCTCTTTTTAAGTCATTTCACCATTAATAATGAGAAGACATTTACACTTGCATATGTTTCTCCAGCAGCTGAGGACAAGTGGACTGACTAAATATTTCACAGCACATCAAACTAGATTTGCCACAGCTTGAGGTAGGTGAGCTCTCACTGGAAAGTTAGAGATGAACAATAAGTGCGTTCTCTTTTTTCAGGTATTAATCCTCTATAGGCTCTCACCCTCAGAATAGCGCTGACTAAAACACGTCCATGTTCTATTGATATCAGCCCAGTTACGTTCATAAAATTATAGACATTTATCTCATATGAAAATTTGCACCACCAAGTCATGGGTTTTACCTTTCACAGCATATCTGTCTTCCTGTTAACAAAAAGTCAATTAAATTTTAAACTATTCTATAGGAATGTTCAGCACCATTTGAATTACATCCCACTGGAGACTGTGGAAAGGAGTGCTACCTGACTGCCGCATCTCGTGAACCCACTGGCCAGGATCGAGCTCTCTAACCCCGCAGTCCCTTTGCATGCATCATCCCAGACTTGTGCACATTCCTCTATAGGAAATTAAATTTTTGCTGGCAAACTCCATATCCAAAGCAGATGTCACAGAACAAAATCAGATCCTTTGGGGCTTTGCTTGTTGCAGCACTACACAGAGCCAGCCCCAATGCCAGCAGAGCTCATTTCTGTTTGATACATCTCAGCTGGGCCATGGGCTTGAGAGCTGCATCTCACCTGGAGCCCTGAGACAAAGGAAAAGCAATCCGAAAAATAACTGATCAGCATCTGCCCCCTCATGGCGACTGGGTTTATTTTACTTAGGACCAAATCCTCCCCAGCTGAGACTTTTCTAGGAAGTTGATTTTCAGATAAAGGAAATTTAATTTAAGTGTGAATGCTGATGAGAAGTGTTTTCATGCATGTGGTAGCAGTGGTGGCTAAGATTTTGGGGAGAGGAGCTGAAGATGTGCAGGTAACGTTCTTAAGCAGTTCTTAGTATGGTAAGATTTCAGGCTTTTTTTTGAGCTGCTTAATTTTTTTCAGCATGTTTCAGGATATGCTTAGCCTCAGGTTGAGGTGGCTCTTCCACCTTCATAGGGCTATTTGTAGTCTCAAAGTCAGACACTTCACTGACTAATGTATTTGTGGGGTCAGGGTCCTGGGAGGGAACTCCAACACAAATAATGAAGCAGACTGGTTCTGTATCATAATGGCTATTTTGTATTTTCCCTTTTCATCTTCCTTCTTGAACTTCTATTCCTTTCTCAAAAGCAGCATTTTATTAGCTATTTCCTAATGCTGTAGGGATCAAACAGATAACAAATGCACCTCTGAAGCAGAAAATGGTTTAATTGCTGCGCTCAAATGCATCCTGAGAAAGAGCAGGGTATAAACCCCGAGCAGTAACAGTGGAAGCACCTCTCCCTCTTCAGATGCTGCCAAAGGGGGGGCACCACGGACCAGAACAGATTATAAAAAGCAGAGGTCGTCTCCCTAATAATGCGCGGTGCTGCCTCTTGCACAGAGCAGTTCCCGTGGGCCGGGGCTGCGGGGCAGTGCCCGTGGTCCCCCAGTGCCCCCTGCT
>NW_009259242.1:1157194-1190288 GCF_000687185.1 Egretta garzetta | reverse complement strand
GCGGGGTCAGGAGTGCGTAAGGCCGCGGTAAGAAGCCTTCAAACCCAGCTGGGAGAGGCCTGTAGGAAAACAAGGGCGAAAAGTCATTATATGACATTGCACAACTTGCGCTCAGCTTTGGTTGCTGTGAATTTAGGTGTGCCATGCTGCCATGTTGTTCTCCCATGTGCTGCTGGGCTCCTGTCTATCCCTTGACCCTTGTTATTTTTAGTGGCACTGGTCAACTCCAGTCCCCTTTTTACCAAAGTTCTCAAATATATTAAATTACTGCTTGCACTATGGAAAGAAGCAGACAATAGGGGAGAGCTGGGTGGGCGGCTCCTTGTAGCACAGAGGGAGTAAGGGAGGGGGTCCAAGCCCTCTTACACCCTGGCTGAGCTTGTGCTAGAGGAAGGCAAGACCCCCAAAAGCCATGGCCTAAACATGCAGTGGCATGTGTCCCCTTCCCAAACACCAAGGCTGCTTGAGCAGGTGTCTGCAGCACCCCAGAGGCATCCCCAAGGAGGAGCTCAGCGGCTGTGTTTCTGCCGGTGGTGCCTGCACATGACGTGCAGAACACATCTGCTTTCACTGCATTTGCTCTGGGGACTCGGACTGTGGGTATCGGAGTAACTGTGGTTTGTTTCCTGATCACACCAGGTTTCTCCCTGCTGTTCTTACATCTCTGCAGTTTCCCTCCTCAGTTATGACTTCTTGTGTGAGGAAGGCGATGGACTTGGGCAGCTGCCTGCAGCCCATAAACATCCACCTTAGCTGTCCTGAGCTGCAGAGGCAAGGCAGGACAGGAGGTAGGGCTGTCCTTTCTGATACCCCATCTCAGTCCATTCATTACTCTGAAATATGCTGGGATTGCTGTCATCCATGTTCCCTCTTCTTTCATGCTGTACCAGGATTGAAGAGATTTATTTCCTAGGGGTTATTTTTAGCAATGACACCACAGTTAAGCCAATCAAGCCTGGCAGTGACAGCTCTCACTGGGTCACAGCTCTGAGGTGCAGCTGGCTGAAATCGGGTCAGCCACCCTGGGAGTGTGGAGTAGCATTTTCTGCAGCACATGAGGCTCTGCTGGCACTCCAGCTACTCAGGCTTTATCTGGGAAGCACCGGGACTGGAAACTGAATTTTGCTTCCACATGGCTGAGTCCAGCAGAGCCTGGTCCCTTTTGGATATTCTGCTATGTGCACATGCAGGACATGTCATGCTTCTCAGCTGCTGTGTCTTGGATCTGCCAGCCAAAACGCTCTAACCGTTTGTGATCTAGCCGATGTGATCGGCTCTAACCTGCTGTAGTCAAAAAGAGCTAGCACAGGAGGGACCTCTTCTTTAACTCCTGCATTAGACGAGATGAAGCTGTCATCTCCTGCAGACTGTTTTCTTTTCTTCGGTCACTGCCTGCAATCCCTTTGCTATTTGTGCTGTAGTTGCTCTCAAAACAGAGCACTTATAGCTGTCTCCCACTAGAACCTCTTCTGAAGACTTTCTTTTTAAAATCTGGTTTTTCACTGGTAGTAGAGAAGTTACTTGCCGTTTTTAATAACATCTGAACTTTTGTACTGTAAAATTCACTGCACAATGGCTTCAAGCAAAATTATTAAAAAAATGTAACTTTGCTATGTACCTTTCATTCCCTCATCTCTCATCCCAGCTGAACTGGGTACTTGAAAAAAGAGGTGTTTTTAGTCCAGAAGTGCCTATTAATCCAGGTGGACAAAATAAGAGGGGAAAAAAATGAGGGAAGAACTGAGTGTGGAGTTGCATTGGTGGCATCTGATGGCCTCAGGTCTCCAGCTGGGAGTTCTGGCCCTCAGAGTGGGCTTTTTGTCAAACATTAAATAATGGAATAGTGGAATAAATAAATAGTAGACTCCAAGTAATCCACTTTTAGAGGATATATCAGAGGTTTTGTGCAGTGCACCATCTCTGTGCTCTGTTACAGCTGGTGGCAGAGCTGATCTGGCCTTTGAAGCAATTGTAGCTGAGATAAATTTTTGGATATTTGAGGAAAGCGGGTCCCACAGGCGCTGTCTCTCCTGTCACTTCTAGAGCCAGCCTGCACAAATGCAAGGCAGCGCTTTGCCTTGAGCATTAGCCAGGTTCCCAGCACTGCCTGGGGAAGGACATGCACAACTCTCTTGGGTTTTCCAAGCTCCTGAGACTCTCATTTGCTCAAGGGAAACGTGTACCTGCTCATTGCAGAGCTGGGGGAGCTGTCAGTATTCCATCAGTGCAGATGCAAACAGGGATTTGAAAGATTTTTCTTAAGAAAAGGGTGCAGGCACAAACAGCATGAGGTGGGTGAGATGGTGAAGGCTGGCGAGGGATGGTCAGACATGGGGCTGTGGCTGCAGGACGGGCAGGAGGGAGCGGTGTCAGGCCAGGGAGAACTCGGGACGCTGACCCTGGGAGTGCTGCCAGCTCACTGGAGTGAGGCTCCACTATAAAAAGCCCCAGCGTGCACGCAGTCGAGGTTCCCAAGGTGATGTGACACTCCTGGGACAGGGGTGCTGGCAAGCAGTATTAGACCCTGGCAATCCTTGGGCACAGAAATATCAAGTGGTGAATGTCTACAATCTGCCCTGGATGTGGGCTGGGAGGAGGGAATGAGTAGTGGTATCGAGGCCAAATCCCCTCATAGACTTCAGTTATCAGCACACTGACTCCAGATGCTGGCTCGAGGATGGGGCTTCTGGGAATAAAACAAAAGTGTAAATGCAAGATCTCCTTGCTGCAAACCAGGCCCTGGGTACAGCCTTTGGGAGACGCTTTGGAAGTATAATATGTTTTCACTCTAAGGCAGTGTTTTGAGAAGCTACAGGGATGTAGAAATGTAGAGGCTTGTCTCTCTCCAAGAGAGCATGTCTGCAGCAACACGGAAAGTGGTGCAGTAATCTAGTTCCTGATTTTAACTTTTGAAAAGTCCCCCTAAAAGCTGGCATGATGCCTATCTAAATTAAACACTTCATGTCATGTATTTCCCAGCTATTAGATAGAAATCTGAAGCCAAGCTGTTAGTGTGGAGGACTTTAGAGGAAACAACTCAGGTTTGGCAAACTTGCTGGTACTGAATAAATGCAAGAGAGAAAAATCCCCATAAACTTCCTTTTGCAAGCACAGTGCTGAGTTTTCAGAATTGAGGCTGCCGTTTGAGGGCTAGTTTAAAAGACTTTATGTTCAAGTCCTGTATCTCTCTCAACATGTGAACAATATAGTATTTACTACTTTGGTACTAAATTTTTGTAGTGGAACATGATTGAAATTTAAGACCATAAATCCTCTTGCCTTTCAAAGGTGCCTGTGCTTCTGAGATTTTGGAGGGATTTTCAAAAGACTTTCAGTTTCCCAGTGAGCACTGAAACCAAATCCCAGCTCCAATCGTCATTGCTTTGGAGGGGAAATGCATAATCAAAGCCTTTGCCTGTTCTAAAATCTTTGCCTCATCTGAACTACATTGAACAGCCAAATTCCTGGTCTGCTTCACACATGGCAGACGATGTGCAACAGACAGCATGAGGGTCACACAAATGTGCATCTTTGGTGTTGCGGGGTTCCCTCCTCCCTGCTACGTGTGCCTCTTGCGATGCCAGGCCTAGGATTACTCCTCAACACAAACTTCTCAACTAAAGAAAGAGCCGTGAGGGCAGACAGTGGGGGATGCAGATGATGTTGGCCTTAAAACAAGTGGCATGTGTCAAGGTCTGCGGCAGCAGGATGGCCCCATGACATATTTCTTACTCACAGCTTAGACACACTGGATCGAATTCCCGCTGACATGTAAAGCCCTTTTCCACAGCTCTGGCAGTGCTAAGAGCTAGGACAGCCTAATCTCTTCCTAAAGCTCTCCTGTGCTGTAATGCTGACCAGAATCTTGGAGTTTTGCATGGAAGTGGGAAGGGTCTGTGGCACTCATTGGCATCGCCTCCTGCCCTCCTGGTATCTTATACAGTGGTACATGGGGTTTTTTTTGGTTGCTCTAGCAGGGTTTCCTAAGGAAACAAGCAAGCACTGTGTGGGCAATGCCTGGCAGCTCTACATGTGTCCCTACTTGCTCATCAGCTTCAGAGATGTAAATCTGGAAGATGCAAAAAGTGCTTGGAAGTTTTGTGGCTAGGCAGCCTGACACTGCTCCCAGGCAGGGGAAAGCCACATTGCAAACTTGACCATTTTTTAGCAAGCAGAGGGTCCACATAAGAAAAAGAAATTAGTGGTGCCCAGGCTACGGGAATGCTCCAGTCGTGTTGCACCTTCTCGCACCCAGGAGACTCAAAGGGGACAGAGCAGCCTGTGGGAAGCCGGCTCCTGCAGCTTGGTTTGTGCAAGGACTGGCTGGGCAGCATGTGATACAGTGCTGTGACGTGTCCCAGTAATCCTGACATGGAATTGGGTAGTAAGAGTCTTTAATTCACTTTAAAAGCCGTTCTGTAGCACTAGGGCAAAGCAAAAAGGTCTTAGTCAAAATCAGAATCAGGCTCATTAGATTTTGAGAAAAGTTACTTTGCAAATTACTTTCTCCCTAATTTATCTCTATTCATTTACTAATTGCACAGCTCAGTTTTCTTCAGCCCACCAGCCCAAACCTACTTGTAGAAGGGAGGTTTTGTAAAATGCTCTTAGAGGAAACCAAGTTTGGTACCTGCCTGTCAAGAAAAGAGATAGTCCCTGAGCAAGAGCAAGGGGGATGTTTTCCTGTCAATACAGCATTCAAATTTAGCTTCTGCCACTGTGGGCAACGTGGCATTAAAAGAAGGAGCTTAAGTTATTAAACTGAGCTGCTTTAATCATCCAGTTCGGGGAAATCCATTGCTACAGGAGACCTGAGGATTAATGTATTTTTACCGCAAAGCCAATACATTTATTCTGATCAGTTAGCGGTTGCTCACTCGTGCATATGAAACTTCATTCTCCGGGTTTGCACTCAATAGTATGGGATCAAATGGAGTTTTATTTGGAGATTGACCCTGTTACCTTGAATCTCATCATTCTGGTAGCTAGTTATGTTATTTTGCTTCTGGTCTTCCTGATCTCCTGCGTGCTTTATGATTGCAGGGGGAAGGATCCTAGCAAGGAATATGCTCCCGAGGTCCCTGCAGACACCCAGCCTCCAATCCGGCTGGTGGTGATGCAGCAGGGCTCCCCCGGTACCCGCTGGACAAAGGGGCTTGTCTCTGCCTACGAAAACTCCTCTGACCTGCCGGGGAAAAGGACTACTGTGGTGTAAGGGGACCTGCCTCAGAGCTCCGGTTTCTGCCGATTAGCCTGCCTCGTCTGCTATGTTTACTCTCCGTTTGCAAAAGGATAATGCATTCACAAGGTAAGTCGAGACGCCGATTTATTTGATACGATGCCATTGCCAAGGGGGTCATTTTATGTTCAGCTGTGTTCTGCATTGATACAGGCTTGCGGTCCTGCCTGCCATCCATAAAGAGACTAATTTCCATTTACGCTGCTGCTGCCTTGCAGCCCACTGGCAGTCGGAAGCAGTGACGCTGTTATCCACTCAGGCACTGAAGAAGGGCCTTGGTTTAATCTCGAGTCATGCTTGGTACTGTTATTTTTGCAGGAACACAGTGTTGTTCAAAGCATCCCACCTCTGATGGGCTGAGCCACGCTGCCCTGCAGCCTCAGCGCATCTTCCTCAGCTGACAGAGTGCAAATGACCTTGGTAGGCTGTTTATCTTTCCAGTGAGAAAAGAAACACTAACGATTTTTAAAGGATAGAGATAGTGCCTTTCTGACAGAAGCCAGCTGCTGCTCCCATCAGAATTTAATACTTTCCGTGTTGTCTGTACCGTCCCCAGAGGGCAGTGCCAAGCCTGTCTTAGCACTTATTTTCCATAGGTAGAACATGTGCTCTGCTCTTACGGGGCAGAGTACCCCTTGCCCTGCACAAATCCCCTGACAGGATACAATATGCTTCCTGGAAAAGCTGGGTACAGTGCCTCCTGCCCCAGGGAAAGCATGAACCGGGGTAAATTTACCAGTAATGTGATACGTGAGTCATCCTCAGCGTCCGCCCCACTGAAATGGGAATTTCTGATGCTCTGCAGCAAGTGCAGCCTATGTCCTGGCTTTCAATGTGTATCTCCACATGTCTGACCCTGCCTCTTTCCCCCAAGCCTTCCTTCAACTGTATTGTGTTCCAGCTGGACCACATGAAGGCTGTTATTGTGTCTCAGTAAATCTAATGTTATCTGCATCAGCTCCCATTATTCTTCCCATAATTTGCAAGCTATAAGCTAACAGTCTTTTTGGCTAAAAGGCTTCTCCCATGTCTTGCTGGTTTGAAGGGAAAGGGGGCTGGTTTTGTCCTCCAGCTCAGGTCCTCCTCTGCCCCATCAGCCTGGGCTGCAAAACCCACCAGAGAAGCTGGGACGACACTGGCCCAGTTGGTCCCTGATGCATTCCGTGCTGGCAGAGACACTCTGTCACTGGTGGCCAAACCAGCTTTTTAAAACTAATTTGGCTGCAGGAAATTCATGGCTTAAGTTTGTTCTACCCAAACATGTCCAAGATTGAGCAAAAAGCTGAAATCTGTTTTCTGGAATCCTAAGATGGGATGTTTAATGCCAGGTTACTGTGCTACCTAGATAGTGCTTGAGTTACTGTGTATGGCACTCTTTTATTGGTGGATTTTATCTGGTTATTAAGGGGAAAAATAGCACTGGACCCACACCATTGCAGGTGTCTGTCCCATATGTTATTTTACGTCATCTTAATGCAAAATACCCACAGAGTCCTATAGAAAGCTTTAGTGAACACAATGAGATTTATTACCTGCCTACCACAGGTGTCGTGGATGACTCACTGGGTGCAGTGGTCCTAATGCCTTCAGGACAGGCGTTTTAAATACTTCCAGAAATAAACTGCAGTGAATTCGAACCTCAGTTGAACAAAGCTGTTGGCTGGATTGTGTGGTTTGTACTCCAGCTGGGTAGTAATCAGCTGCCCACGCTACAGCCCCAGACGTGCCGATTTATGCATCAGCCAGCAGAGCATCCTGGTACTGGAAATCTTGAGATATGGAGTATCTTTTTATTTATCTGTATTCTAAAAAAAAAAAGCAGCCAGAATGGTTAGTGGTTTTTCTTTCTGTTTCCAAATTCTTGAGGGTGAACCCAGGCTTTGTTTTCAAGCTGTCCTTTGTACCCCTGTGAGTTGCAGATATGACTGGTTTTGGAAGGAAGCCAGAATTGCAAGGAAGGCTCCTGAGAGCTGGGGGCTTGAGTAAAACCCTCGATGTGATCATAGAATCACTTTGGTTGGAAAAGACCTTTAAGATCATCGAGTCCAGCCTTTAACCTAACCCTGCCATCCCACTGCTAAACCATGTCCCTAAGCACCTCATCTATCCTTCTTTTAAATACCTTCAGTGAGGAGGACTCTACCACCTCCCTGGGCAGCCCATTCCAGAGCCTGACAGCCCTTTCGGTGAAGAAGTTTTTCCTAATGTCTAGCCTAAACCTGCCCTGGTGCAGCTTCAAACCGTTCCCCCTTGTCCTATCATCTGTTACCAGGGAGAAGAGGCCGACCCCCACCTCCCTACAGCCTCCTTTCAGGTAGTTGTAGAGGGCGATCAGGTCTCCCCTCAGCCTCCTCTTCTCCAGACTAAACCCCAGTTCCCTTAGCTGCTCCTCGTATGACTTGTGTTCTAGACCCCTCACCAGCTTGGTTGCTCTCCTCTGGACATGTTCCAGCAATGCAACCGGTAATAAATTAGAAGTTGGTGGCATAATCCTCTGCCACATATCATACTGAAATAATTATGTTGAATGTCTGGTTTTGGTTATATAGCACTGAAAAAATGCAATTAGTTAACTGCAAGCTGTAGCTGCTTTGGCAAAACTTGGCGGTGACTAAGCTGCTGATATGTTATGGCTGCTGTCACCCATGCAGGCCAGTGTTATCTTTCTTTGGGCTCTCCTATCTGCCTTATCTTCAGCTTGTGAGCTCTTTAAAGCTTTTTGTGTATTCATACATCATCAAACATGCTAGGACCCTTCTCAGCGATAAGGGATCCTTGGTGTTAGGGAACAGAAATAATTATCTTTGCTAGAAGACCTTGGTGAGATGAAAAAGAGATCAAAAATATCACAATGTGGCACAGCTGGTTTTTTTGTTGATGGTGAGATGTCATAAAATGCCACAATGCTGGCAGAAAAGCTCTGTGGTTCTTTGATGAAGGTCATGCAAATAATGTAATTATACCATGACACGTCTGCTGTACCTTTGCCACCATGTCTGTTTGTGTAATACATGCAGAGATAGAGACTTGCAAGGCTATGTTAATGCATACTTTTAGATAGCTGAAATTCTCCAGATACGTAGTCTTCTCTAGCAGCAAAGCTGTTGTGTACACCAACCACAGACTCTTGGCTCCTTGAAACTCAATGGTGAAGTTGTTGATTTTGGCATGGTTAAGTTTTCTTCCTTAAGCTTTTGGAAGTTGGGCTGTAGTGCTGCAGGCAGGGGAGCAGTTTCTAGGAGCACAGTGTTCACATGTGAGGAAATTTATCAGTTGTGATAGAGCTCGTGGACTCTGCCCTGAAATGTGGAGGTAAAAGCAGCAAATGACACTTTCCTCCTGACAGTATTTCTAAACAGTGAGGAAAATCCCCTTCCACAAAATGAGAGACTAAAGTGCATCAGAACTTTGCCTTCCCAATGAGCATAAAATGGCTTTCTTAGTTTTGTCTACGGTAGAACAATATTGGTGTATTAAAGCAGTGAGAGAGCCCTTGGGTATGTAGAGAGGATTCCAAGTAATCAAGTGCCTGCAAGTGAAATTACTGCTTTGTGGAGGTCTCTGCTACCATGCTTTACTTAACAACTGTGGCAGGATTAATGCATGCAAGTGGGCTTTTATCAGGCCAAGCTTGCAGGAAATCACCCTTAAAGCTGTGGTCCCTTGTGTCCTTGCAGTCCTCTGCTGCTTCCTTTGCATCACTGCGAGAAAATGGGCACGAATATTCTCACAACAGTGCAGCTGTTTTCCCTAAATTGTATGGTGTAAAATGTGTATCCCTTGCTGGAGTTCACATGGTATAAAAAGCATCCTGGAAACAGGCTTTGCTGTTGGCTATACCAAACTGAGCCGTACGGGGGAGTTCTGTGAAGACTGATACTTCCCTTTGAGGTATCTGCAGCATCTTGCAAGCTCTGGTCCACAGCTGGCAGCAAGGGGAAGGCGCTGGGATGTTACGCTGTCGAGATCTGCAGCTGCAGTGAAACAGCACTCATGTAGTACTCTTTGCACATACTCTGCGTCTGGCTCTTCCATCACTGTTCAGTTGATCACGGTTTTGTGCATTGCTTAATCTTATCTGTGCCTGTGTAGACGTGTGTTTTGCCTAGAGGATTAGGTAGTATTTTAAGGCCTGGATATCTATCATAGAAATACGGTTTTGAAGTCAGTGCCATTTGCAAATGAGTAAGATGTTGGTAAAAATTGTGTTAACATTTATTCAGAAACAATATGAGTTGGAGACTGTTGGATGGATTGACAAGGGTTTAGGAAATATGGTCTGTTCCCAATCCTGCCTTTGGCTCACGGGGCACCCTTGGGCAGCTCATGTTCCTATTGCACTTCTCTCCGTGTGTCTCTGCTCCATGTTAATTTTCTCTGCTCTTCTGCCCTCTGCACTGAGATTTCTCTCTCTTCTTAGACGTTTGTGCAGTTCATAAGGGGGTTACTACACAACTGGCATGCAGGGACTGCACTTGAATTTTGCTCTATGAACTAACCCTGGTAGGTTCAAAGAAAACAAAATCTATTCCCAACAAAAAAATGGCTGGAGCAGGTGGAGCAGAGAAGTCAATGAACAAGCCATGGGCAATCTGGGGAAACCATGGACACAGAGCCTTCAGACACTTGCTTTGAGTGAGCCGTGCTCATCGTGGCAGCCTGATGGTCTGTAGCTCTGTGGTTAGAAGGGAACTGAGTGGTGGTGGGAGGATTTATTGCTATTCTGCAGGAAGCAGGAATTCAGCCTGCACTGGCTTGCTTTCAATTGGCTTTAGTGCCCTTTTGAAGTTACATGTTACTGCTTCTGTAAAGCCTTTATTAAAGGGTTTCACAGAAACAACAGCGGAAAAAAGTTTTCTAGATTTCTCCAACATTAATTCAAGTCAAATGTGTCATTAAATTCACTGAAAATACATATTTCATATAAGCCTGTTCCACTGTAAATATACTGTCTAAGCCTTCAGATTTTTTTTAAATCCCTAATAAGTCACTACATATGAGTAGAGGATTAGCCCAGCCAGACTAACCCATATTCACAAGGGAACATTCCTTTCCATGCAGTGATTTTTTTTAATGTGAAAAGGGATAAATTTATTATCTTTTTTTTTATTAGCACATTGTTTTTATGGTGCAAATGCTCATTCTCTGATAGCACTAAGTATAGAAGCAGAGTAACATGCCCAAGTCAAACCCCTTGGCTGCAAGAGCAGCTTAAGAATAGTTTTTACTGCGTAGAACTGCATCGCCTTGCATTATCAGCTATTCAGCTTGCATAATGGTGGCGCTTTGGTGGGAATAACAAGAGGTAAGAATTGGGTGTTTAATTGGAAATACTATTCTTCCAGCCATGAGCCAATACTACTTCGTGCGTAGGGGCACCTTACAGCCCAGTGTGCCATCTTTGAGATGGATTAAAAACCACAAGCCCAAGTCTCATAAGCTACCTTTGTATTTTTTATAAGGCAAAGCATTGACCTGTGTCTCCTCGTCCTGCTCCAGTCCAACTGACTTTGTGACTCTCCCAAGTGCTTCGTTCCCTGCACCGGATCTGTCCCGTCACATGGGGTCTGGGTGCTGAAAGCAAATGCATGTGTACTGCTGATGTCCCTAAGGGGCTTCTGCAGCCTGTACCCAAAATAGTTGCATTTCAGGGGTGGATGAAATGACAGGCAGAGCCATAGCAAGGATACCCATGAGGAAAGTGTGAAGGATGGGGGGATGTATGCTGGAGTCTGCTGGTGGTTGCTGCTGCCCAGGAGGAAAGAGGGTGGACTCCTGGGGCAGCTGGAAGGACTCTGAGGTGGAGATCTGGTCCTTCGTGCTTGAGTGATAGAAAGCTAAATTAATTGTTTATAAATAAATTGCTCTGATATTCACAGCAGACAGCTATCTAACTTAAGACAAAAATCATACCAGAAATATAAAAAATGGGAAAATCTGAATGGCTGCCATCTCGAGCTTCTCTTCCAATTCCTGGTTTTGTCTCCTCGCTTGCTCCCTCTCATGTGTGCTGGTTTCCTTGGAGACACTGCTGCTTAGTTTTTCTCTCTAATAATGATGCTGTTTGACATTAACCTTTTAAAGAGGCATTTCCACCCTAACGTGACAATCTGAGTGTGGTTTTTGGAGGCAGATACTTGTCACAAGGCATCTGAATTCAGCATCTGATCACTCAACCCAGGCTGTGGATGGGTCAGTCTCTTCCCAGATCTGCAGCAGATGCTCTGTGTGGGCAACAAAACTGTGCCCTAGTTTCTCCATCTGTTAATGGCAGTAATAATTGTTATGCAACTGGGGTGTTGGGTTGATTTAATTAATATTTATGAAGGAACATGAGCTGCTTTCATGGGCGGTGCTATAGAGATACTGTTAATTATGAATTTATTATATATTTGTGTCTCTTCCTGAGCACACAGGAGACTTGGACATATTGTTTAAGCGCCTACATTTTCCACTCCTTCAGTATTGAAGCTCATTGGACCCACAGGATAGCTCTTTATTACCCTAAAAATACACTGAACTTAACTGCTATTGACTTTAGTATATGCAAAGAATATAGGCTTAGCATCCATCTCTATTTGTATTAATGATATTGCCTAAATCATCAATATTTTCATAGAATTTCATAGAAACTTTTAGGTTGGAGAAGACTTTTAGGATCATCAAATGTTTTTTATTGTCTTTTAGCCAGATTAAGTTCTGGTTGGGCTTTGGCCCTTCTAATTTTCTCCCTGCATAACCTCATGACATCCTTGTAGTCCTCCTGAGTCGCCTGCCCCTTCTTCCAAAGGTCATAAACTCTCCTTTTATGCCTGAGTTCCAGCCAAAGCTCTGTTCAGCCAGGTTGGTCTTCTTCCCTGATGGCTCGTCCTTCGGCACATGAGGACTGCCTGCTCCAGAGCCTGTAAGATTTTCTTCTTGAAGAATGTCCAGCCTTCCTGGACTTCTTTGTCCTTCAGGACTGTCTCTCAAGGGGCTCCCTGGTCTCCTAAACAGGCTAAAGTCTGCCCTCTGGAACTCCAAAGCAGCAGTTCTGCTGACCCCACTCCTTACTTCTCCAAGAATCAAAGCCTCTACCATTTTGTGATCTCTGTGCCCAAGATGGCCTCCAACCATCAGATCAACCACAAGCCCCTCTCCGTTCGCAAAAACAGGTCCAGTAGGTGCCTTCCCTAGCTGGCTCCCTCACCAGCTGCATCATGAAGGTCTCTTCCACATGCTCCAGGAACCTCCCAGACTGTGTCCTCTCTGCTGTTTTGTATTTCCAGCAGACATCTGGTAAGTTGAAGTCCCCCACGAGAATTGTGAGACTTCTCCCAGCTGCTTATAGAATATTTTGTCTACCTCTTTGTCCTGGTTGAGGTGGTCTATAACAGACTCCCACCATGATATCTACCTTGTTGGCCTCCCCCTGATTCTTACCCATAAACACTCAATCCTGTCATCACCGCCATTAAACTCTAGACAATCAAAACACTCCCTAGCATACAGGGCTACCCCACTGCCTCTCCATCCTTGCCTATCCCTTCCAAAGAGTTTGTAGCCATCCAGTGCAGTGCTCCAGTTGTGAGAGTCATCCCACCACGTTTCTGTGATGGCAGCTATGCCATAGTTTTCCTGTGACACGATGGCTTCCAGCTGCTCCTGTTTGTTGCCCATGCTGTGTGCCTTGGTGAAGATGCGCTTCAGTTGGGCTATTGATCCTGCCACCTTTTTGGGGGGAGAAGCCCTAATCCCTACGTGACCATTCTCAGGAGCTTCTGTGGTTTCTAACACATCCATAACCCTTGCATCTTTGCTGATACTTGGATCTCCATCCCCTACCTCCACTGAGATGGCAGACTGAAGGATCTTGCTAGCACACTGTCCCTCAAACATTGTTGTGCCACCCACAAGCTTATCTCTAGTAAGCCTGGTTTTATCCCTTTCCCCCTTCAAATCTAGTTTAAAGCTTTCAATGAGCCCTGCTAACTCCTGTGCAAAGATCCTTTCCCCCTTTGAGACAGGTGTACCCCATCTGTCTCCAGCAGGGGTATTTCATTAGGTAATGCTGTTCATGTTCTTTTTTTAGCCCAACCACTTCTTTTAAATAAAACAAATGTACAAACTCAGACCAACACTGGTTCTAAACCTTTCAAGAAAGGGGAGGGGAGGCAGGAATCAGGCACATCCTTTCACCTATGCCTTCTTCAAATGGCACAACAGAGCCCCTGAAGTTCTGAGGAATTAATGTGAGTTGCCTCAAGTTTATTGCTGGAAACTGGGCATTCATAAATCAAATCTAATAAGCATAAGAAATGTGGATTGAAAAAAGATCTGTGAGTAGCAGCATTTGATTTAATGTCTGCACACGCCATGTTCATTGGGTACAGCCACTGTACCACCTACCCTCCCCAACAAAAAATAATAAAACTTTACTTGATGGAAGCATATGGAAGCATATTAATAGTGATTATTGCAGGTGATTTCTTTCCTATTCTCTGCATGTTCTTCACCTCTCAGGAGTGTATTAAGCACAGACTTGACAGAAACCACATACTTGTTTCCTCAAAAAGAGGGAACCTACTTGTTTTCCTTCCAGAAGAGAAGATGGCAGCAGCCTTGGCTTGCTAGAGAACACACAATTCACCTGTCCTGAGCCTGAAGGACACGTCCCTTAGCAGAGAGAAAGGATCTGTCAGAGTTTCAGTCAGTTCCATTCTTGGGGCAGCACAGGCATGTGGTTTGCTATCTACCTGGCTTGTGGCAAAGTTTCCATTGAATCATTTCTCATCAGCCACCAACAGCTCTGCAATTCCCAGCCCTCCAGGCAAAGCACACAGGTTACAATGGCCCATAAGATGTGAACCCAGGGACACTGGAGGGAAAGAAAAGCTTTTTACTGAGATAGGAATAGTATTTTACCACTTCTCAGGGCATTAGTTTTAGACCAGTTTTACAGTGGAACCAGGGTGGTTTAATAATGGGTGGGTGTTTTTATTACTAGCAAAAACTCTGATGATTACACCAGGAAAAAGTAATTTGACAATAAGCCTTATTTGCCTTGCTGAAACTACATGTACTAACTTGGCAAATAACTTCCTTAATTAATTGAAGCTCTATTTACAGTTGATGGAGAGACACGGCTTGTAGGGACATGCCATCAAGTCCTTTCTAGAGCAGACAAGGCTCTATAAAACTGCATTTTTATTTATATACCTCTGCAGAATTGAAAATCTGGGCAGTGCTTGTAAAGCCAAGTGTTTTGTCCCTGGGGTATTGAATAGAAGGCAAATCTTTGGCATCGGGAGGCTTTGTGTTTGTTTTGGAAAGGAGAGCTGGCAGTGATCCCGATGCTAACTCTGAACATCTGAGGAAAAGGCTGGCTGGAAAGAATTATGTCATGACGCAGACAGGGGAAAGCCAGGAAATTCAAAGCCAGGACAGAGACTCCTACCTTAACTCATTCTGGCATGGAAAAAAATAATTGTGAAGTGTTAAGATCACATCCTTGGGACACGTATTTATGAAATGTGCTGGTGTTTAAGAGTTCATTGGGAGGATGGAGGTTTTTACCAATTTGTTGTGGTAGAGGTTAGAGAACTGCTTGGACAAGTGGGAGCTTTAAGCCATAACTGGAGGAGAAGATATGGCTCATCATTGTCAAGTCTGTGTATTTTTGCAACTGTCTTGGCAGGGTTATCTGGCCTAGGAGGACACATGCTGCTTGCCTGTTATTACCTCTATAGAGTTGAAGGGACAAAGGAGCCTTTTTCTTTCTCTCCAACTTTGTCTCACCAGCTTCGCAATGTGGCAGATCCTGGGGGTTCCATGCTCTTATGATTTTGTGTTCTCAGTATTACAAAAGTCCATCTGCTTCTCGGGGTGGTGGTTAAACTGCCATTAGGAAGATGTAAGATACTATCGCGGGCTGGTTAATGGGAAACATTTTTGCAGATAGCCTCACCGCCCTTCCCCTTTTGCAAACAGAAAATGCTTTGCCTACTTCATCTGCTTAAGGTGAATGCGTGGTTTTATTTTGCTGCTTATTTGCTCCGGTAGCGTGCAGTGGAAGAAAGGATCCCCCAACCTGGGGTATAGCATCCGAGAGGAGCAGGCAGCAATTTTTGTGGCAAGAGGGCAAAGAAAGGCTCCAGCACTGGGGGGACTCAGCAGTGCCTGTTAAAGCTCCCCCCGAGGGCTACTGAAGCCTGTCCCGCAGGGCAGAGCTTCAAAGCACGGTCACGCTGTAGGGCTGCGGTTTCCTGTTTTGTTTAACAGCTGCTTGGGAGGAGGCAGGTTGTGACCACAGTTTGTCTGTGCCCTCTCTGCTGGGAAGTGCACAGGGTAACCTGCAGTAACAGATGTTAGAGAAGCCTGATAATTTCCATTTTTTTAGAGCAGAAGTCAAGGCATGCTTACTGGATGAAAAGGATGAAGGAAAATGGCTTAAGGCCAGGCTGTGCCCTCATCGCACAAGGGTGAAGCACCTCTCTTTGTTTCTATGCTTAGCAAAGTCTTGCTGGACTGGACCAGGTCCAGCTTTTTGCTATAACTTGCTTTCCAGGCAGGTGCACAGCAGCGCTCTCACCTGTCTGCCATGCAGAAGGCACCCTTTGATCTCCAGGTGCCTCCCTTCCCATGCAGGCGGGTGGAGCTTTTGCTGGGTCTCAGCAGCCACCTGCAGGTGCTCAGAGGCCAGACCCTGCAGGATGAGCACCCCGACCTTGCTAGGATTGCGGCAACACATGTCCTGAGCAGGGCCAGGAGGGAGGTGTGCTGCCAGCGACATGGCTTGGGGTCAGAGCAGTGGGTAGCGATGCTGCAAGCGTGGGGCAGCTTCCTGTCACCGCATCCTGTTCAGCTTGAAAGTATCCTCTTGGGTCGGAAGTGTTTTCCTGCTCTTGTTTGATTGAAGTGCTACCCTGTCAGATTACCTCTGCTCCTACGGGGCACCAGCTTTTCTGTCTTAACCGATAAACCTCTCTCAGCCAGATCATGTCCATCTTGAACTCACAGAATAACCTGCCAGGAGGCAATGAGGGCTCAGATAAGCTCTGAGTTCAAAGGGGCCCTTTGGGCTTAAAACTGGCGGTATGCCAGTGACTTTAACCTGGGGTGGGGACAGCAAGTGCCCAAGATGACTGGAGCAGGGCAAGGCTGCCATGTGCCAGAGAGAGAAATAAGTTTGTAGGTACAGCCCTGGCTGCTGGCATGGTGCAGGCTCCTGCAAGGGGCATGTGGTGAAGTCAGAAAAAACTTTGATGTTTTGCCATGGATTTAAAAAAGTGAAACAATCATCATGCATATCATAAAAGATAATATATAAAGAAAAGCAACTGTATCAGCTTCTTTGGTTGTTATACCCATACTAATGTATAATGCACGCATACACCTACACATGCAGAGACATATGTCTTTGTGCACATAATTAAAGGTTGTTGTATAAAGATTGCAGGTGCTTCTATTTTAACCCTGTATTATAGTATCTTGAATTCAATACAGAAGTCACTCCAGCTTGATTCTCATTCTTCACATTACCTTGGATCACCCCCTTTCTCTTCTCCAGAAGCTCATGGGACAGGGCAGATGATTTGACAGTCAACTGCATAAAGCAACTACTGTCCTAAGCTTTCCAAAAAGCCCATTCTGGGATTCAAATACAGCCCACTGTGTGCACTTTGTGTCTCCCCCCAAATCACTGGTAAAGATGCTCCAGTTTTTGGATTTGCAGGGGCCAGAGTCTGCTGCCTGGGACTCGGGGGTGAACCTGGACCAGCTCTGAAGCCGGCGGGCTGTGCTCTGCTCTCCTTTTCCCCGCCACGGGCAGGAGGTTACTTGAGGTAATTCAATGGGATTTCAGTGGAAATACCCAGGGGTGACATGAGTGCAAGTGCAATGCAGGAGAGAAGGTCTAAATTTGCATGGGTACAACCATGATTAATATTTGGCTGCCATGCTTCAGAGCCTGTGTCAAGTCATAATTTGGCTGCGGGACGTGCTGCCCGAGTGTTTCTGCCATCCGTCTCTGGTTTCAGGTCGAGTGGCTCTCCAGCTGTCGGTTTTCACACTCCCTTTGTTGTTCTTCGTACAACATGACCACTAATTGCTCCAGCTAATTAACTGTTAAAAGACAGTGTCTTCGTCCTCAGACCAACCCATGGATTTGAGGAAAACTTTCCTGAGAAGCAAAGGCAGTTACAGTTATGAACACCCTAAAACCATGTCATCAGAGTGCGCACCTGCGAGACACAGCACCTCACTTTGTTTTCCTTTCCGGGGCCTCGAGCAATGTTTTTTCTTAGTCATCAGTCAGGATGCTTCATAGTGGACAGACGGCATTTGAGTGGAGATGGGATGATGGATTTGAGGAAAACTTTCCTGAGAAGCAAAGGCAGTTACAGTTATGAACACCCTAAAACCATGTCATCAGAGTGCGCACCTGCGAGACACAGCACCTCACTTTGTTTTCCTTTCCGGGGCCTCGAGCAACGTTTTTTCTTAGTCATCAGTCAGGATGCTTCATAGTGGACAGACAGCATTTGAGTGGAGATGGGATGAATGAAATGAAATATTTGTTTCAATTTGAACTAAAATAATTTATCTAATCAGACTGTCTTCTCTGACGTCTGTCCATGAAATATAAACTACAAAGTGGCAAGCAACAGCTCTGGACTTAAAACTCGAGTCCCTCCCTAAGAGACTGAGTGTCCTGGTCAGCAGAGATTTCACTGGGTTCCCAGGGCTTTCACGCATTATTCAAGGTTTGGTGCAATAACAAAAATAACTTCTTTGCTTCTTTTGAAGACTTTAGTATCTAGCTAAGCACCTCATTCTGGGAGTAGCTTTGTACGTTCAGAACCAGGGTGCTATGGATATAACCCCCACGAAACCTCCGGTGCAGAGAGGATGTGTATCACTGCTGACAGAGCAGCTCTGGCTGCTCATTACCTAGCCAGGGCCAGCTGCTGGTAACAAGACCCTTGCTTTTGTCAACCTGAGATCTCATTTCTGACAGACCCGTACAATGCCTGGTGCATCACAGAAGGCAGGTTTGTACACAGGCTATAAATCTTCAGGTCTTTTGTTTCACTACCTTTTGCATATAAGGTAATAGCAGTCCTACTTTCTTTTGTCAGTCCTACTTTCTTTTGTCAGTGCAGTAATTTATCATTTGACAGTGGCTTAATGAAAACCCTGCTGGTCTTCTCACTGGAATTTGAGAATCGACATTACAAAGAAGTCCTTCCTTGACCTTTCCCTCTTGGCCACTTCTGGAAATTAGTGTCTTCATTTTAATGAGCTCAGAGGATTGGGGAGTTGCAAGAAAAAAAGAACAGCTTCAAAAATACCTAGCCTCCTCTTGTGAATATGTCTGGACATGTTTTTAGATACAGAGCTCTCTCACCTGAACGGGCTTGTGCTCTACTTATTCTCCAGCTGAGCTATTTCTTGGCCTCAGCCTATGGTTTATGATGCAAGGGGCATGTTTACTTTGCGTGAGGTATGTTGCAACATATAGACCAGATTTTGAGCTGCTATAAATCACCCTGGTCTTTGGCCCCCTCTCTATCACTTCTGCAGTCAAATCTAGATGGCAAATCATGGGTCACCTGTCTCTGTGTGTGTATATATAGACATATAAACACACATATGCATGTTTACAATATATATATATCTTTGCAAGGCTTCCAGGAGCTGTGTCTAAACAGACAATGCAATCATACAAACAAAATGGAAGGAAACGCACTAAATGGAAACGACAGTAAGAACAGACTGAGGTCAGGAGATGCTGATTTTGGGGCTTTCCTCTTTCTGACAGTGGGGTCCCTGGAGCTGCTTGATTCCATCCCCATAAGTCTGTTCCTTGGCCACATGGGCTCTGAACTGTGCCCGCGTGCCGAGATGAACCACGGGTGATGTGGAGACAGAGCCCACACCGGGAAGCACTGCCTGTCTGCAGTCCCATGCTTACACTGTCCAGGATGTGACTTCTGCTTCAGGGCCAGGCGACTGCTGCTTTTCTAGGAGTGATGGTTTGTGACTAAGTAGCCACTGGCTGCAGGAGTTTGTAAAGGAAAACAAAATATGTCAGTGCTTTAAAAACTCAGCTGGGTGGGGTTTTTTACCAAAAAGTTTCAAAACTGACCAGGCATCTTGTTGCCTTTTGGGTATTGAAAATTTTCCTTATTTTACCTTTTTTGTTGGGTGAGATTTCTTCAAGAACTAGTATTATGGCGTCAATCACAGATTTCAAGGCCAAACTCATGGCTATGGAAACACTCCTCTCTTTTACCAACCCGAGTGCCTGATTAGAAATCCAGTCTGCTTTCACAGTCAAGGGAGAGGGATGGGCACCTCCAGAGGAAATTCAGATCTTAAGTGGATTTTCTTTCTTCTGAGAGAAAGCTAAAGGTGATGAGGTACTTCATTTGGATGCTTAAGGTTCAGTGGGAAGAACACAGGTTTGGTCTCTACTGTACACTTTGGGTTTCTGGTCCTGGAGGCGGTGTGAGCACAGCTGTATAGAAGGTCCACTGCAGCTCAGTGTCTTGGAGATATTTGCTGTGTGAACTATGCATCAGAATTTGTGTAAATTTGGATGTTGTGTAAATAAGTCTTTTGTAGTAATACACACACACACACACACTATCTTGCATACATATTTATTTAGTGGCAAGACGGAAAGCTTGGAAGAGAACCGTGATTGCAAAGAGCTGTAATGGCAAATGTTTCCTTCTCATGTCGATTGCTGTGCAACGTATAACAGAAGCCAATATATAACTGAGAATCTGTAGGAAAGATAGTTTATTCTATCCATGTCAAACACATGCAAAACAGTATGGCTCCATCTACCTATTTGAAGTTTATTAGCACAAATAGATGGTGAAGTGAACAAAAACCAAACCATACTGAAATACGGGAGAAGTGTCAGTAAACCTTTCCTTGCTGCTGGCTTTATCTGGCGTTAGTGCTGAGCGCTCCCAAACCAGAACTGAACAGTTCAGATACAAGGAGAGCCAAGGAGGAAAAGATAGTGATTGTTTATGAAATCAGGGTAAAATCTGGATGGAGCAGCTCTATGTAAATGTGGATGTTGGTGTATGAAGGCATGTATTATGCATATATAAGATTTCCTTAGGCCTTAAATCATGACAGGAGTCTCCCAGTGATGCTGCACCAGGATGGCATTTCTCTGCACGGAGCAGGACCTGCCATTAGCCAAGGGGTTCTTTGATAAAGGATGGCCTTAACCTACACTGGGTTTAGCCCATTTTTTATAACAAAAAAGAAGAGCTACACTACCTCACCTGCGGGGCAGCAGAAGACAGGGCTCACTCCTTCAGTGCTGCCTGAATTCCCAGCATAAGAAAAGTGATTGCAATTTCCTTGATCATGTCAAAAAAAAAGTTTGCCATAGCTGACAGTTTCTGACTATGGCCTCTCTGGGGAGCTGGGTGTTGTTTTTCCAAGTGGGATGATTAATAGACAGCAGCTTTGCCACTATAAAACGAGGAAAACAGCTGCAGTTTTTACAGTCAGGTAGCTAAGCATGGTCATCCCTGAGTAGGAATAGTGTTATGCTCACCTAGCTGTGGCGCAGTAAAAATTATACACACCTCGTCTCCCCAGGGATTTTACAGCTATGGAGCTGAGGCACATTAATTATCCTGCCGTCAAAACAAACCATTCTCCTGTGCTGAGGACAAAGCTGCTGCTCAGAGCTGGCCTCGGGAGCTGGAATAACAGGGGCTACATGAGGTCAGGCTGGAGGTGAGCTGGCAGAGCTCCCTGGGGCAGGCATGCAGAGCGGCTGCCCGCATTCCCATGTGCTTAGGTCAAGCTCAGGCTACGTCCCCTGCTATCGTGCCCATTTTTGACAACAAAAAAGAATAGCTTTGCCATCTCCTCTGTGTGAACATTGGAGGAATGATGGGCATCATCCCTTTCCCCTCCAAGCTGGGAACTCTCTCCAGCATGCAAAAATTTCCAGTTGGTGTAGACGTGCCATGGCCCACACTGTGAGCAGCCCTTCTTGGGCAGCTGTGTGTACCAGGGCAGGGAGCAGAGTAGGAATCCCTGCTGGGGGCCCATCCTCACAAAGCTTCAAAACCAGTAGTAAATGACTGGGATGCAGCCTCTCATGGGTTGCTCAGTCCTTCATGATGCTAAGACTGAAGTGGTGCTGAGCAGAGCTGGTTTCTTCACAACGCTGTTCTCCATCCATCTTCCATCAAACCCTAGTTGCAGTGGGTAAATTGTGACCAAAACAAAGACTCTGAACTGCTTGGTTTGTAGTTTTACATTTCAGCCTAAAAAAGCAGGATTTGGGGATGTAAAGCTGTGCAGCTGATCGGCCAGAGTGAGGGTCCCGAGAGCAGCCTTGGCTTGTGCTGGCTGCACTGGAGTCAGCTCTCCAGACTGGCTGAGGATCTGCCCTTGAAGCTGAGCAGAATGGCTGGTTCATTCCTGTCGGGCCATGTTTGGTATTGAGTGCAGGACTGCTTTTGGAGGCAGGCACGTTTATCACCCGCAGCAAAGTTTAATGGAGAGCCAACCTTTCTGGCAGCTTTTCATTGCAGGGAGGGGAGAGGGTTCATGTGAACTGGATTTGTGAAGGCGATTGTACAAATATTTGTTCTCTGCTCCTTAGCAGCAAAGGGATGACTACAAACAACATCTCCATTTAAGGTCCCACTCATTACAAAAGACTTGATCCCAATTTGGTTTTGTTACGGACCTCCAGCTCGTTCTGTAGGTTGTGTAATGTGCAGCTCAGCCCCCACTGCATAGCACTGAATAGAGGCAAGAGTCTTGACAGAGCGATGCGGCAATGATGGGAATCCTCCTGCACAGGGAAGAGCTTTGATCTGGGTGGTGGCTGTAAAAAGGGCACCTCTGGGATCCTCAGTCACTAGTACAATTCCATCTATATCTAGTTATCAAAGCACCCACCTGCACCCTGTGAACGCAGGATCCAAGCAACACACACAAGCATCCAAGCAACGGCATACCTGGTGCAGGTCATTTACCCAACGAGACCCGGCTGCTCCAGGCAATTCTCTCTCCTGCAGTCACTGCTTCAGAAGATACTGTTCTTACCGTAGGGGGGAAAAAAAAAAAAATCTAGAGAAAAAAAAATTACAGGAAAAATGTTAGCATGCAGATTCAGTGTGCAAGTTAGATTAGGACTGCTCTGGAAATGACCCAGGGTCAGATCAGATTATCAAGACTGCAGTTTATAAAACCTCTCCCTCCCAGTTTGGATTAAATCTTAGGCCACAGTGAAAAGTAAAGAGAAACTGAAATACTGAATAGCTGCTCCCAAAGTGAACGTGGTATGTGTACGTAGTATCCAGTGTGTGATTTTTCCTACAGGAAAAATACTGTTTGATTACGGCAGTAAATACTGTGCCATATCAGACATATACAGAAAGACTAAGCTAGAGTCGACTTGAATTCCAGTGCTTCCTAATGTTAAAGCCTTTCATTTTCCAACTTCAGTACTATTCTTTTATGCTGTAGGTGGAGAGATTTTGTGCTTAAAAATGTTTATTTTTAAACCACCCCTTGTGTGGTGGAGCACAGGTCTCTGCTGCGCCTGTAGGAAAACTGTAATAAAAATAACAATTTGTGCAAACTATCTTGGATGATCCCTAAACCGTTTAGTCTTAATTTCCTTCTGTGATTTCACATCGCACTTATATCATCACTGTAATCTGATATTAATATTTTTGAAGTACGGGAACATACCTGGCAGTTGGTTTTAGTAAGTTCCCCATTAATGTCTACTTAACTGGAGACCGAGAGTCAAGCATACAGTTAATTATGGAGATGTCTGCATGATGGCTTAGAATCTCAAACAAAAAAGAAACAGTCTTTTAATATGAATAATCTGGAGCTTTAAAAGTATTGGTCATCTTTAAAGAGCAATACATTGATGACTAAAGCAGCACGAATATCTATTCCACTACACAGCCTGTAGTTTAACAACCATTTATTTTTAACCTTCTACGTTGCAGGCGTGCAAGTGGAGCCACAGCGTGCCCTTCAGTTGGGATGAGACTGATGTAACTGGCCAAAGGTTGCGCCTCTGCTCCCGGAAACTCTAGAACAAGGGGAGAGAGACAGGCTCCTCCAGAGTGTCATCTCCTGTCCTCTGTTGAGGGGCATCCTTCCTCGAAGGAGATTCCCTCCTTTTAGTCTTGAAGGACACTAAAGTTCTTTTAAATAGTTAACGTTAGTTCAAATGTACCCGATATAGCTCTACTGTCAAAATATGGGAATTTGGATTTCCACTGAAAAACTGAAATGTGCCTTAAAAATCTCTGATTTTTTTTCATTTTCACTGAAAGCTCTGCAGAGTTTTCCCAGTGCCAAGGCAGCTAAGAGCTTTGGAGTTCTTTTCTACAGCTGAAAAAACCTAGTATTTAAGTAAAATACTATTACAAGACTCCAGTAAAATTACAAAGAATTGGTAGCAATTCAGAAACCAACATTCCTACTTGTATCAGATGTGAGGCTGTTTGAAATGAGTCACAGACAGTCGATAACAGCAGTGCAGGGCACAGTTGCCTGCAGGGGCCAGCCGAGGGCACGGGCAGATGCCACCGTGGTGGTTACCCGTGTGACACGTACCGCCGGGCACACCACGACAGGCGAGCAGCAGCATGCCTTCCCCATCCACGCTCTCACACCAGGGCTGTATCTCACCCTGTAATTTATAAAATTGATCCTGGTAAAAACAAACAGAAAGGAGGAGAGTGGTGTGACCTCAGCCAGGAGGAATGGTCCAAGCACAGTGCAGGAATTCCTGGGCTTTGATCTGCTGCCAGCACCACATCCCGGCCACTGGGAAAGCTACTGAGGAAACAGATATTGCTGGGCTTTGATCTGCTGCCAGCACCACATCCCAGCCACTGGGAAAGCTACTGAGGAAACAGATATTTAAAGTGTGGCCTTCCTCCAGGGCTCTGGGTTCTGTTCCCAGAAATGTGGCCTTGCAATTTTGCATCCACAAGCTATAGATAAGGAGGCTCTAATGTCCACTGCAGCAGAGCAAGGTAAGCCCCGGTGAGGGCTCCCGCTCCTCTCGCTGGATAACCAAAAGCAGCTCAGAAGTGACAGCCCCGGGGAAGGAGTAGTTTCTGAAAAGCCATGCTCTGTGCACACAGACATCCCTATTCCAGCTCTTCAGCAGGGGCATTGTCTGCTCATTTCTTGATTTTGTTAAGCCAATTTATCTTCTCCTTGTGAATTGCTAGCTGAGCCTCAAGACCCAGGAATACTTGCTATCTGAGGGTCCAGTCGTGAAAAACAGCTTGAGGGACTCCTGTGCCCCTCTGGGTTGTTGTTTATCCACTCACTGTCCAGTGGGCTCCTAAAAACCTCCCAATTATTAGTTTTTTTCCCTTTAGGCCTTCCAGTTAGGCGACGGGTCAGAGTCTCATCAGCTAAGTCCAGTCACTCGGTTACATCACTGGAATGCTGTAGACTTTCATCCACCACAACAGAAAGAGAAGTCAGGTCAGAGACTGAAAACTTATCCCTTCCACCAGAGATAACACATTTATAACTCTATCTCAAGGGCGGGGTGACTGGATGCTGGAGGCAAGGCCTCACAAAGGTTGCTAATAGCAGCCACGTTGCTTTTGCAATTGCTGTTTGCCAGCTGAGTAGACAAATTTGTGCTGGAATCAAACCTCTTGATGCCACTCTCTCTTGTCTCTAACTTCTCAGCAACTTGGCCTGTCCACCAGTAATTAAATGGTACATACCAAGAATTTCCTATCGTCCAGAAGGGATGTTGTGAAACTGAACTCCTTTTACTCTTTATAACATACCACATCCAAGAGAAAGAGTGTTTGGATTTTTGGCCTTGGATACTGTAAGTTATTTCTGCAGAAACACTGGGAAAAAAAAAGTCTCTCAACATATCAGGGGAATTGCAAGTTAGACAGTCACCCGGCTCTTGTCCCTGCCAGCCCCTCTGCCCCCTCTTTCCAAGGCTAACAAGCGTTATTTAGATTCAGAGATATGGCAGGGACAGTGTGTCTGATGTTTGTTGTGCTCTAGTAAAGAAAATACTCATTTTGCTTCCGAATTTCATTTGCAAACAATAGAGAAAAATGGATTCATATTTTACTGTTTACAAAACCTAGAAGATCTGAGATAATGCTGTGCATTGGAGTATAGATGCTTTCTCCCTTTCCAAATGTATTTAAGGAACCTAAAAAAAAATAAAATTAACAAGCTGTCAGCAAGATGCTTTGTGAGGAAGCTCCACGTGTTGCTGGCAGGAAGGGCAAAGAGAGTTCGCAGGCTGCCTGGCTCCTGAGCTCCGAGCAGCCCCTGCCCGTGAGGCTGAGCCCCCGCGCAAGCCGGTGTTCCATGACCCACGCAGGGCAGGCTGGCACCCCTTCGGCTCAACTGACTTCCACTCATCTTGACCTTTGTCTCCTATATTTGTTTATTTCTAAACTATTGAGAAAACTAGGTACCGTGTTAAACTAAAATACAACCATAAAAAAAATAACTCAAGCAAACTTATATTAAAGATCTTAAAATGAGAGACTATCCAATCAGAGTAAAGTTTCAACCATTTAACCACTGACAAGAAATCAATTTGTTTTCTTTTGCTAAATATGTTTAAAATCTCTAAGCAGCCCAAATGGGATGTGGAAATCATTTCCTCTCAGATGACAGACGGCAGGCTAAATTCCACCCCCTCTGTTCGCTTTAGGCTTGACCTAGAGCTGAGAGGAAACAATGAGAGTCTTTTTGTTAACTTAAATAGATTTTATGTCAGACCCATTAAGAAGCAGCTTATTTCACTTCATTGATTGTAATGTCAAAAATGAGGCATTAAGAGTGATTATGGACGGCAACACATTCACAGAGCAAAAACCCAATGGTTGGAAGAAAAAAGGAGGGTGAAATTTTTTGCATGTCAATGTCATATACATCGATTAAAGATGGTCTGCTTTGCCTGTGGAAAGGGATTTAAACATGGAACTCGTTTATTCTGGCTTTGGTATAAGTGTGAACATTTTTCATTTACTTTTGAAAAGGCAAAAATTTGTGAATATACAAAATATTGGGGCCAAAGAGAAATAATTTGTAACACATTGCTAAAAAAATCTTCAAAAGCCTCTACTTTGGGGGGCTTAGTGTGGATGCCAAAATCCAACATCTGTGAGAGGGCAATTAATGCTCTTCTTTTTTTTTTTTTTTTTTTATTTGCAAGAGTGGAGGGCAGCTGTGGCGATGCACTTCTTTGCAGGTCACAATAACAAGACCCCATCGGTGCAACTGGAGGACTGGGTGGGAGGGAGACTTGGTCTCCTAGGACCTGCTGACACCGAAAGTACATACTGTTATAATACAGTCAGAGTAATTATTTACTCTCTGTTGTAGAGTTCCTAAAGGCAGGCTACAACACAGAATCTCATTACTCTGTTATCCCTTTGGTTTAAGAAACTGAACTGTGATTTTTCTTGACAGTACGGTCCAAGCTGAACCTGAAGACAACGGCAGCTGCTTAGCTCCCAAGTCAGATTGTCCTGATTTGCACTTTTGTATAAAATTCTCTTTATGAGTGAATTTTACCTTTATATTGCCTTCTAATAAACTCCTATTTGCCTGTTAGCTTAAATTAGATACTGATTTCTCTTGGAGGAACTGACAGATGCTCTGAGGGCTATGGGCCACTCAACCATAGCCAGCAGGTTAAAATCCCTGATCAACTTTTTTATGGTGCAATTACTAAAAGCCAAAACTCCCTGACATTTGTTATTTCTAAACATGCCTTGGATTCTGGTACCTTTATGACTAAAGCTTCTCAAAGGAAATACTACAGAATCAATATATGAAGCAGGATATTTCTGGTTTTTTCAAAGTAAAAGTGCCCTGCAGTCACTGACAGGCTTGATTCATCTGATGACTCAGAATTTGTGCGGCTGGTCCAAGGCCAGTACGGAGACTGACAAGCGCTGCTTCTCTCTCCTTCTTCTCTAAAGATGCGATCTTGTCTCGGTTACACAAAGCACCTCCTGCCCTTGTGTCAACTTCTTCATCTGAGGAGGAGGAGGAATTTAATTTTTCACTCCAACAGAAAGTTCTCTTTGTAACAAATAAATCAGTGTGATCCTGCTAGAAAATGTTACTGACTGAAATATGTCTGAAGGAAAAAATATCAGTGTTTCTGAAACAGTTTCAACAACTGGTATATTAGAAGATGTGCCTTTAGGACCAAGTATGCCACAGCATCTTTCAAAAAAAAAAAAAGACCTTTTCATATTTTCCTTTGTTTGAAAAGATAGATTAATACCAAATTGGATCTTCTCTGGTTTTCTCAATATGCATTTTGAAATCTGTGTAATATTGTTTACTACTGGAAATGCAATACATGGCAGGACTATTATTTCATACACAGACTAAAAGGCTGCACAATGACGCTTCTCCATTATTTTCCTGAAGATGCAATTAAATTTCATCAGCCACATAGATAATCGAATTATAATTTCATGTCTGTCTCTTGTTTAGGAGCTTAACTCTCATTGATTTGAACCAACATATATTCTCTCTGCATTTTGGTTTAATTTTTCTGAATAATCGGAGCTTACATTTTCTATGACATATTTAGGGTTTATTTTTATTATAAAATCCCAGACTCGCACCAAATTTTAAAATGTTAATAATTCAGCCATTGCTTTCAAAGGGGTTCAATGGCTCAGTTCACAGATGATATAAATAGTCAAATGATTTTAAAACATCGCTCCCGAGAGTTTATAGCTACACTAGTCATTTCCCATTAATTGCTCTCATATCAGAGATCCCTCTCAACTTGAAGTACTTTTGTATTATTCCCCAAGGTAACTGTCTGTTGTCCCCACAAAATCTTATGGGTTTGTGGCCATGAAAAATACACTTTTCTCAGAAATACTGACAAAAGAGAAACCTTCAGCAGAATTTGAAATTTCATTATCTAATCTAATACAAGGCACATCCCTCTAAGATCACTTGTTTTACCTGCAGTAAGCCTTCTCTATTGTATTACTGGGTAGTGCCGTAATCCCATTTCAGGTTGAACACTGGCAGCAAGAGCACTGTGACATCAGGTAAATGTTTGTGTTTCAACATTTCCCCTGCCAGTGGCTGTATGTGCCAAGGAGCCAGCCCTTCTTAGATACCTATGTCACCCTGGGAAAGTTGTCCAGGCCAGAACTAATTCCATTAGTGTTTGGAAAGCCTGCCTTCAGTGGGATGACCTTATTAATGAGGTGGGAGGGAGGCTGAGGGAGGGAGAGGTGCTCATTTCACAAGACCATTGACATGCATTTCAGTAAGGGATGCTTCTCCTTCACACTACACTCAAAAAAGACTGTTAGATAAAGCAGAAATCTGGGTCAGCTGGCAGCAAGGAAAAAAAAGAAACCAAACCAAACCTACATCCATGCTGTCTGCAGGATCCTTGTCCTGGTTCAGCGTGGAGGGTAACTTTTTACAGGGTTGCTTTGCTGCCATGTGTCCTCGGACGTGCTAAGAAAGCCCAAGCCCTTCTCTGAAGGGCTCTGGGTTGATCTGGCCACTATGATCTGTACTGCAGAGATGTGTTTGAGGACATGCTAAGTGGGAGCACAACCCCGAACCTTCCCCCCAGTGCTCCAGAGCACCCCACAGCTTGCACTTGAGCCTGAGCTGTGCCTGAAGCAGAGCACACAGTGCTTTATTTTGGGCTCAGATAAATCCTGAGACCTGTTGCTGTCCTGGTCTTACAGTCCACATTATTGCAAAACTGATTTTTGTATTAGAAAATTGAAGAATAGAATTTCCTTCAAAAATTGCATCAGTAAGATATATTTTACCAGCGAGGAAGATCTTTTTAGAATGTATTTCTACCATAGCCACACATGTATGAAGCAGTCACTCAGTTACAACTACACTTTCTTCAGAGTTTGTTCTCTAAATCTAAGGAAAGGAAAGAGCTTTATCTCTAAAGCTTCTAAAACAAAGCTTGGTGAAACCATCACCTTCCTCCATTATCATATATAACCCTAAGAGAGGAAGGCTGGATCCTCATATTCTATTTGTTATGAAGTCAAAAGAAGACAGAAGGGTATTTTCTCTCCACCCTTATTTACCAGAAATGCTTGATTTATTCTCCCATGTAGCCTGGGAGTGGAGAGGAGTTTCACCTGTCAGACTTGTTTCCCGTGCCTCATTAAGGGCCCCGTGCTGCTCAGCTTGCCTCCCTGCTGCATTAAATTGGCCAAGAGCTCCCTAAGCCATAGCACGCAGCTCCGCTGCCTCCAAAGTCAGCCAGTGACCACTAGCAACTCCAAAATGTAAGTACCTGGGAACATTAGCAATGTCTTGTCACCAATACATCCATTCTGGCAACCGTGGAGCTGCTTACATGTGTTTGCTTCTCTGCTATCAGTTTAACAAATCAGGAGGCTGGTTATTGTGCAGGCTTATCACAAGAACTTGTCTGTGCCAAGCAGCAAGAAGAAACTCAGCTTTTGTGTGAGATGTTCAGTTTTATTAAATATAACCTCCTGATGGAATTTCATTCACCGCTGACATCTCATATGGCACCTAAAGTTTCATCTTGGGTGAGGAAAAGGAAGCTTTCAGCAAGCCCTGCCTATTTGTTTGATAGATTTATGCAACCCAAGACAATTTTGCAATGCAGTGAAAACTGCCATTAGCATAACTACAGACCCCACTTTTGTGCCCCTATTTGCATAATCCCATAAAAGCATTTGATGTCTGATTCAGAAATTATGTATGTCTGTGTGTGTCAAATCCATGCTCGTAAACAGTCTAAGAGTACAAACTCCTCCATCCGTAGACAAGTAGACAGTGCCCATGAAGGACCGGCAGGAGTTTCTGCACGGGTAAAATTTGACCTAGAAATAATAAGGGCAAACCACATAGCTCGTGTACTCATTGGCTTCAGGACTAAGACTGTCAAGAATTGCAATTAGTAACAGATTTGCTATGCAAACACCTGCTATTAGGTGTCAAATGTCTGTTGGGTATCAAACTGGGATCGCCTAGGTCCTTTTGGACAGTCCATTTTACTAATACATCACTGCCCTGATCAGAACTAAATTCTTTTTGCCCAATGGAAAAAAAAAAAAAAGGTTAAATTTCTTATTAATGAGCCCTTGGCTGATCATTTTCAATACATTGCTCCTTCCCCCCAAAGGTGCTACATGATAGTCCCCCACAGCAGGGATGCATTCGGTAAGGAAAGTTCTTCCATCTTCTTGTAACCCTGACTCATCTATTTTCAATACATTGCTCCTTCCCCCCAAAGGTGCCACAGCAGGGATGCATTCGGTAAGGAAAGTTCCTCCATCTTCTTGTAACCCTGACTCATCTGTTAAAATACATTTCTGGCTGAGCTCACTATGACATATTTCTAGTCTTGAGAACATTTTTTAATCAAATGGACTTTGGGTATTTGCAGGGTTTTTTTTCTTTCATACTTTGTAAATAAGAGTAATTGAACTAATAAGAGTTTTGCTTCCTTAATTTTGTATGCTTAATGCCAATTTTTATATTTAGATTTACTAGTTACTTGGCCATAATAAGGGGGTTCTTTTGTTGTGATTTTTTTCAGAAGGCATTCTGATTCATTACATCATAAAAAGCAATTACAGAGATGAGTTCACCAAGAGTCACTGGTACTAAAAAGATGTTATTGGTCAGGACCGCTTTAACGATATCTATGCTGAGTAATTTAGCGGCATCCTTAGGAGAGACAGACATTCAGTTCAAAATCTTCCACTCCCATCACTGCTGTCACAATGGTTGGTGGTCATCTTAACCTAGTCCCTCTTGGTCAAGCTTCCATGATTTGAATGTTACTGTTTTCATTCAAAATAAACAAGTTTGGAACACTGATTTTTCTTTTTTTTTTTTTTTAACTGTATCTTGAATCTGTAAATCTTTGATGCTCCAGCAACAGGAAGCTACACCAATTGTTGTTTTAAAGATCTGTGACCACAGAACAAAGGTGGAAAAACAGGCTTTGAAAACTGAGGAGAAAAAACTCTGTGTGACACATTTCCTGTAGAGTCTAGATCAAATGTCAAAAGCAGCAGAGAAGGAAATGAAAATAAGTGGCTTGTGAAGAGATAGAAGAGTCAGAGAGGAGCAGAGGGAGAGAAGTCAGAGACAAAATGCGATGCCTCTGTGTGCACCTTTGAAGGTCTCAGCAGATTCATTTTACAGGAGCCAGTCCAGCTCTTTACCAGAACCACAAAGCCGCTGGCCTTCCAGTCGTGGTGTCCATAATGTCACACATTCCTGAATGTTTTTACAGCCTGAAAGAGCAAATTATTGGGGCAGCTGCAGAGGAATGCAGGGATGGGTGTGTGGTATTGAGCAGGAAGGTAGCTGCGCCACCACAAGTTCTACCTCAAAATAAAGCCGTGCTATTGGGATACCACGGAAGCTTCAGATGTTCAAATGCAGCAAGGCGTGTGCGGCTGGGTTCTTCAGTGGTGTCCTCAAACTTTGCTCCTTTTGGATTAACAGATAACATAAGCAATATGAAACTTTATTGGCAGTGACACTGTTAAATTGGATGACAGATTGTACGAGCTTATTAACAGCGATACCTCACTGAGATTAATGGACGCATTTCTCAGGGAACTAGCTTGGCTCTGCATTTCAGGAGCTCTCGTTTCTGGCAACAAGCTCTACCCTCCCCTTTAAAGAGCAAAGCTGAGCAACCAGCTGTCTGCAGTGGTCTTCTGGCCAAGCCCCAGCCATCCTTCCAGCAAGCCCCTGTTAGAGACCAAAATCTGCAGTTTGTACCAGAAGAGCTTATTCCATCCTGAAACTAAGAGAAACCAAGGGGTAAGCAAGTCTTGCCGTGGCAGTTTACAAAGCTGTCACCACCCAACCGTTTGTTCGCTCCTGGCATGGAAGAAGAGTTAGTAAAAGGGACTGAGGGTCATGAAAAGTCAGATTTAGCCTGACTGCCAGCCAAACCATGATGCTTACGCTTCCTTCTGCTGCCTGTGCTGGAGGTGGTTACCTGGCAGAGGTGGCACGTTCGGCTGGGGAGGTGACTGACAAAGCATGGTGGCAGCAGTCAGCAAATCCCATCTGTCTCTGTCCTAGCATAAAAGATGTTGATGCTGGATATAGTTTATTTGTCTAAACCAGTGGTTTGCTTTGGTGTGCCTATACTAACTGCTCTTGTTGAGGGCTGGAACTGTTCAAAATCCCATTGTAAACAAGATCGTAGATTAAAAAACAGCAGCTTGAATGGAACTTAATATTTTCCTAATTCATGCCGTGATTTGCACTATACATGGCAACACCACATTCATCTTACAGAAACACGCTTGATGCTGTCTCCTCACGCAGGTAAGACAACCGTCGCTTGGAGAAGTTTGGTTTCAGTATGTGAGATCATGGCTTAGAGCTGGGGGAACTAGGGAGATTGCTAGCCAGGTTATCACCAGCAGTCCCGCCACTCTAGCCCTGACTTAGAGCCCAGTCAATTATTTGACGCGCAGCTTTTTACAGCAGCAGGGCTGGAGGAGCGTTTTGCCCTGCTCTCCCGTGCCAGGCTGGGCAGGCCCCCATGGGCTGAGGGTCCCGGGGGCCAGGCCCCGCGCTGCAGCTCAGAGCCCAGCTCCGTCACCTTCTGGAGTTGGCAAATGAGGCACGATGAAATGGCTAAGCCCTCATCTATGGGCTCATTCGGGTGGATGCGTTGAGGCCATGGCCATTCAACCGCTGCCTCCCGTCGCTCGGCGCTGAGAAATCACGGCCACCCCTGCCAGGGCTGCGGGGGATGAGCTGCAGCCCCGGCCCGCGGGGAGCCCCCGGCCCCCGACATCGCTG
>NW_009259242.1:1119957-1156132 GCF_000687185.1 Egretta garzetta | reverse complement strand
GGGGGTCGGTTGGGTAACGATGCGGTCGAGGTTCTTGGGTACACGTGTATACGTGGGCTTTAGGTGCCTAATTGCTCAAAGTTCCCACGCCAGGCCAGTAACTCTGGAGTGACAGTCAGTCTCCCAAATGAGACCAGTTTCTGTGGTGGCTTCCCTCAGCAGGTACGCTGCTGTAGGGCTGCCCTGCTCTCCTTTCACCAACTTGCTCAAGAAACCAAAGCCTAAGTATTAAAAGAAAAATAAAATTGAAAGAGACCCAAAAGAGAGAAAAATATGAATGTGGTCAGACCTGGTTTCGGTACCAGCCCCGCACCTAGGCTGTTACCCTGGCTGGTACCCTGCCCCAGAGCTCAGATGTGCGGCAGCGCCTGGGATGACTTCTTCGCTCCCACTCTTCACTCCAAATGTTGCCTTTCATGTTTGCCAGAGGTTTGAGGGGTCTGCTGGGAGGTCAGTGGGATGCACAGATACTTGTTTTCCATGACCTGATCTGTGTATGATACCACAGCTGTTAATGGATTGTCAGAGTATTGCAGATTTCCTTTTATCTTCAGTATCGTGCTGTAAGTACAGGAGCCTTTACACGACCAGTGATCTCACTGATATTTCCAAATAAGTGGTCTGCTTCTGTACTGATCAGAATTATTTCTGTGACTCAGTTGTTCAGCGAGAGTAAAGAATGTGTGAACAGTTACAAACCACAACTAGATATTTTCTCATACAGGAAGGAAGGTCCTAGTCCAGAGGAGTATGGCTCTATTTTTAACTGAATGGACTGAATTCGTAAAGAGGGAATACCTGCCAATTTCCTCAAAGAAAGCAAGCTTCTTATAAACTTACTCATTTCTCTTTGAAGTCTTACCTACGTGGTCATCATGAAAATGCGGTGCTGATCTATTTTGACCCGCTTGGGGTTTTTTTTGGTTTTGTTTTTCCTTTCGAAAACAAAGAGCCTAGATAACATACAAATTGCTTCAGTATCTAAATATGTAACCCCATTTAATGCACGCTACTTCTGTTTTTGTGGAGTTACCCCCACCTTGTTGCAGTTTCTCATATGCTGTTGTTTGTGGCTTATTAGGTCTAAATGGCCTCTCCTGCTGCTGGAAAGCACAAGAAAAAAAGATACAAAAAGGGGTAATGTGCTTTTAAGCTGGTAAAAGGAAGTATGAGGCCTTTTGAGCTGAATAAAGGAAATATACTTCCTGAAAAGATGAAAAAATCCAGATCTTTGAGGCTATTATCAGCTTTTGCAGTTTTTACTGACGGTTTACTTTATGCTTCAAAGAATAATTCATTCAGCAGATGGGAATCGAGACTAAGGCAAGATTTGAAAGGTGCTTTTCTCTTCTGCAGTTTTGGCTATAGGCTTGCTGTGATCCCAGACAAATGCCATACAAATCATAGAATCATGGAATGTTTTGGGTTGGAAGGGACCCCTAGAGGTCATCTAGTCCAACCCCCAAATATGCGCAATAGACTTGGGATTTTATGATTTATTTTTTGAAGCTGGGTTTTGAAGCTGGGTTTGCATGTGAAGACAGCACTAAGAATGCTCAGGTTTTCCTCCTCCCTTCTCTGCCAAGTACTATAATCTCTTCATTCTGGAATCACTGTGAAACACAGAGCATCTATTCCTTGGACATGTACAGAAACCCACAAAGAATGGATTAGCCCATATGTTTAACATTTTAAATACTTGGAGTGTTTCGAGATTAAAGTTCAAGTAGTATAAAGGGAAGGGGTATGGGTTTCTTTGCTCTTGTATTAAATTGTCATGTGTCTTTCTCAATACCCCTTTCCACTTACATTGGGAATGTGCTCATCAGAGAAGGCTGCTTGCATGCTGTGAAACTATAAAGCTTGGACTTCCTTGGCTTCAAGTAGTTCTTGAGCTTTGAGAATGCGTTTAAATTGTGAAAATGAGCTCACAACTCAGTTCAGTGCAAAAGCATTCTGTCGTGGTGGCTGCAAGTAGTTAGTAGTCTGTTAATTTCAGAAATTTAAAATTCTGATATTGAAGGAGTTAATATTTTATATGAGAGATCTTGGAATGTCAGTATCTAAAATGGAGGAGTATTTATGTGTTCTTGTGAGATCGTGCTGCATATCCCCTGATTAAATTACTTGGGTTTCACTAGAGTTCCTACTGAAGAATACATTAGAGGTTTGTTAGAGAATTAAGAGGCTTCACTTAAAGGTGTTTCCTGTAAATTGCAGTCCGGCTCTGTGGGACCTTATCAGACTGTCCTGCATTTCATAATAACCTTAACAGCTGTGTTGGAGAGAGCCTTTATTTAGGAGGAAACAGCATCTGAACGCTATAGATCAAGTTTCCACTTTTAGGAAGGTGAGATTATATTCCTCCCAATTAGCTTGTTCAGAAGAGGCAAGCTTGACCTGTAGGAGGAGAAACAATGTCCCTGTGTTGGCAGCGTTCACGTGGCAGAAAACAAAAAGCATCCGTTGTTGGTGCTGGTGTGGGCTTTAGTTGTTTATTTGTCTTTAAGAAAGAACAGAACAGGTTTTGCCTCTGGACTGTGAATAAATTTGCAACCAAATTCTTCTGCCTTTGTTGCAATATCATAAGTGTGTGTAACTACAGGAGTGTATGACTGACTTTTTTTAACAGTATGGGTCAAAATAATTTTTCCTGGTTTTGATGAGTATGTAGTATAGTGTCCCAAAGCAGCTATTTTCAAACTTCAAAATAATTTTTCCTGGTTTTGATGAGTATGTCCCAAAGCAGCTATTTTCAAACATCAGGTCTGTTTCTTAAACACGAACTGTCAAACTGGAAATTAAATAAACTGAAGAGAAGCAGGGGGGTAGGACTAGGTGATCTCTAGGGGTCCCTTCCAACCCAAAACATTCTATGATTCTAAGCATTGGCTGGAATTATTGCCCTATTCAACCACTTTTTAAATGATCCTTCCTCTAAGGCTGTTCCTGATAAATGTTTATAAATAGTGTTTTAAAATGGCATAGGGAAATAACTGAAGCTTTGCTTTACTGAAAATGTTGTCTGTGAGTAGTGACCTGAGCAAATGTGCTCCAGCGTTTGCTGTCTGGGTCTTGCAGCCTGTTGCAGTCGATGCCTTGCAGAAAGGAGAGGTGCAGCCGTGTCAAATGTACAGCAAAGTCAGATACTGGAGTGGTTTGAGATCCTATTCTATACGGTAGAGGTAGAGCCTTAACTCTTCCACTCCTGCCGAAACACACTGGTGCTGTTAGCAGTATAAACACGTAGGTGAAGGGGATGGGTGAGGTGTTGCTCATGGTGGCATCTGCTAGAACTCTCTGGTGGAAGAAAAGCCAGTTTCAGCTGTTGTGGGAGTCGAGTGAAGCCTTCTGCTCAATATCCATGTTACTCACCATTTTTCTTGTTGTTTTAATTTAAATAATCAGAATTGAAGTATTTGTTTAAAAAAAAAAAACCAAAAAAAACCAACAAAAAAACCCCCCAAAAAACCCAAACAATGTCTGAAATGTTTTGTAAGTGTGAAGTTTTCTGAAACCTGATGCTTGTCTGTTTTGCCAGCCTAAAGTTACCACAGATGAACGAATATTTGCATCATTCCTGTGCTGGCACAAACAAGGGGGGGAAATCCCAACCCTTTGTGTGAAGAAAGGATAGCTTAGTTAATGACTCCGTGTTCTGTTTTACTGGTAATAACACTGTCTTTAAATTAGTGAGAAGAAGAGGTCCTAATAATAAATGGACTTTTCTAAAGTGTTTGTTCATAATTCTGTCTGAAATCTAACATTACCCCAGGCTCTGTTGTGACTGCTTTAGAAAGATCCAGTATCTTTTCTACTAAATAAACATAAATGAAAAGTTAAAAAAAAAAAAGTTATCCTCTAATGGATAATACAAAGTCCCATTAGCAGGCTACATTTAATTATTTATAGATTTTTAGATTATGATAATATCTTAGAAATTTGGAACAACAGAAATTATAAAGCTAATTCTGAGTATAAGCTTATTCCTTTGGGTTCTTTAGTTTTGTTGTTTGGGTGGTTTTTGTTTTCTTTTAGTTTCCTGCTTGTGAGACTTCCAAGGTACCACCATGGCCTTTGGAGAAATGTAATAATATTCTAGATGTAATCGGTGAAAGGTTTCCCATGACATTGAATTTATAGAGTTGAGCAAGGGCAGTCTAATCCTGGTCACTCAACTGAGCCAACAGATGCTTTTATTTTTAAATGTTTTCCTAACTTGGAAGCAGAACTGAGTAAACTGAATGTTCCATCTGTAGAGGATGCTGAGATGGTCTTCAGCAGCTGTTGAAGACCTGCATGCACCGGGCAACAAAACCACTTTCCAAATGTTCTGTGAGGCTGTGTCTGTGGCTACAATGGCATTATCCTCTTGAAGATGAGTGCAAGGTGTCATTTGTCACTGACAAAAGAATTGCTATTTTTGCCAATATAGTAACGCCTGTGGAATTATTCATTTGCTAACAACCATTTGTACTCAGCGTCTGTGAATGAAATTCGTATTTTTCTTATCCTTTGTATTTCATAGAATCATAGAATGTTTTGTGTTGGAAGGGACCCCTAGAGGTCATCTAGTCCAACCCCCCTGCAGGAGCAGGGACACCGCTAACTAGATCAGGTTGCTCAGAGCCCCGTCCAACCTGGCCTTGAATGCTTCCAGGGATGGGGCCTCCACTGCCTCTCTGGGCAACCTGTTCCAGTGTTTCACCACCCTCATTGGAAAGAATTTCTTCCTTATATCCAGTCTAAACCTACCCTGGTTTAGTTTAAAACCATTACCCCTTGTCTTGTCACTGCTGGCCCTACTAAAAAGATTTTCCCCATCTTTAAGTACTGAATGGCCGCAATCAGGTCTCCCCGCAGCCTTCTCTTCTCCAGGCTGAACAACCCCAATTCTCCCAGCCTGGCCCCATAGCAGAGGTGCTCCAGCCCTCGGATCATTTTTGTGGCCCTCCTCTGGCCCCGCTCCAACACTTCCATGTCCTCCTTGTGTTGAGGGCTCCAGAGCTGGACGCAGTACTCCAGGTGAGGCCTCACCAGAGCAGTATTTGTAACAGTTGAAACCATTTTTTGAAATTGCCACAATTTGGAGAGAGATCATGACACTGTTATTTTATAAATGCTGTTAAATTTTTGTGTATCAGTTTAGAAAAAAAATATTTTACAAATCACTTAAATCAGTCAGGAAAACCAGAAGTGACTTACATCCCAGAAATCTGGAACTGCTTACTCAAACTGTAAGATTCTGGTTGTGGTTTTTTGGTTGGTGGTTTTTTTGTCCATGGTTTGAGATCAGCCAGTGTTTTATGGATGTCATAAAAATAGGACTGGGTTTGACTTAAACCAGGAGGGACATGAGGAAGAACCAAAGTTTGTCTAACAAGCTCTTTACATAAATCTAGCTAATAAAGCTGCTCTCAGTTCTGAACATAAAGACATGTTCTGTATTTGTTGTGAAGCTCTTCCTGGCTTAGATCAGTACCTAACTAATGGTCAGTGCATAGTTCTGTAATGGTCTGGAGTAAACTGGAATTTGTTAGTGAAAGAGAATCACTTGGGTGACAGTAGGCTGTGCTGGGATAACAGACATGGCACTGTAGCTGGAGTAGTTCTTCACTTTGATTTGACTGGCTGCATAGGAATGTGTGCTGTCTCTTAGAGGTTTTTATATACAGATTTAGATTGTGTAGCTTGACAGAAACAACTCAAGGTTTGGAGGTTTTTTTAGAATAATTAGATGCAACATTGGCAAGTTCTTCCAAAACTTTCTCAAGTTTCATCGTATTTTGTTTGGCTTTGCATAGACCGTGTTTGGTGTGATTGTTTGTTTCTTAGGTAATGTTTGAAAATTCTTAGAGAAAAAGGTGGAATGTCTATGGTCAGCCTCTAGAAATTTTTCCTCTTTGGAGTTAACCATTGGAGTCTCCTTTCATCCCTGTGTAGCTTGGATCTTTGTTACAGACAGAAGCTAGGATTAGCCTCAAAGAAAAAGCGAGCCATCTAACACTCCAAACACAAATAGTGCTTGCTGTAGGAGTCAATGTTCAAGTTGTTTTATTCTGGGGTGTGACAGAACTGGAATACTGCTGTCGTTTCAAGAACATCTTAAAAGAAGAGTAACCATTGGCAGCTATGATGAAGTCCATATTTCAAGAGCAATTTGAGTCCATATTATGGACTATATTCCTATTTAAATAGGAAATAGTTCATTCCTCATCCAGCCAAGGTGTTTGAAAAGAGGGGATCTGACTTCTGTATGCAAAGCCTTGATTAAAGATAACCATCCACTGTGACAGGCAGTCACAGAAATTTATTTAGCATATGTTTCTATTAAGAGAACTTACCTGGGACAACTTAAAATAAATAACAGTTACTTTTAACATGTCTGTACTTACAATTTTTAACACTATTAGGTTGGAGATATTCCTTCATGAGTCTCCAAAGAGATTGTTTATTAACTTTCCTAAAAATACCTCTTAATTTTTCAACAGGTTCATGAACCACCCAGCTCCAGCAAACAGCCGCTACAAACCCACTTGCTATGAACATGCTGCTAACTGTTACACACATGCAGTAAGTACATTTCCCTTTTTTTTTTTTTTTAAACCAGATATTTCAGTACATTTTTACGGGTTTGGATGGCTAAATGCTTACCTTTGCCCAAGTGTGTTCATATTTACAACCTCTCTGGTTTTGTTGTATAAGCTTCAGCTATAACAGTCCAGAAAATGTAATGTTAATTAGATGGCCGGTAATCACTAGTCCCTGTTCTGAACCTCTAGGAGCTCCCGATGCTTCATAAGATTCCTTTTCACCAAAGTGAGTTACATGTCTTTAGATGTTTTTGCTCTGTCCTAGTCAAAGGATGGCTACGGTAAAGTGAATATAGGTCTATACTAGTTAGTCTTGCAGGGCAGATTTCCCAGTACTGTGCTTACATGGTGGTGTGCAAATTGTATACTGGAAATGTACGAAAGATTGATTCGTGTTAGAAGTGGAAGGCTTTGTGAGACTGTGGGTATTAGCTAGAAGAGCTAGAATGGCTTAGTTCTGATGCTTATTATCTATGAATTGATTCTTCAAGAAGTCTCCTATTTTGAAAGAGGCACTAATAACGCTGGCAGCCCTACTAAAAATCCTAGTCAGTCCTTATTTTATAATGTATGGACCAATACTAGCTTTAAAAATATGATATATGGTCCCTATCTTTTTTTAGTAGTAATTGGGAAGTTTAATTTGCTGTGTGGCACTTTGAAAAGGACTTAAAAATGTGTGTGTTTGTTTTTTAAGATAGCATTTGCCCTTTTATAGAAGCAGCTTGTGCTTCTCCTCAGTCCCTTGTTTAATTCCAAATATTTGAAGTATGTTTGACTTTGTCCTCAGACCCTTATCTCTAGAGTGTCTGAGTGAGCTACAGATCTGAATGCTCAAGGTAGTGCATGGGACTCTTCAGTTCTAGAAAGAGCTCTGATCTTCAAGATCCTTCGTGTGCATTTTATAAATAACCAGCATGCAGCTCTGTTGGTAAAAACAGGATCACCTTGGTTTACATATAGAAAAGCTTAACTGAAGCTTATGCGTTTTTAAGCCAAGGGTCTCATGTACAACATTATGTAAATATATGCTTATTTGTCTAGAGAATGAAGCAATATTCTGTTAGGTAGCACAAATACATAGTTTATCTCATAATCCTTGTACAAATCTTGTTTACTCTGGCCAAAAGGTTAGATTTCAAAATCTCTGGCAGAAGTTGCTCTACTCCTTAGCAATTCTAGCCTTCACCCAGTTGAAAAACAGGCATGTCTTACTCCTGCTTCTTAGCAGTAGGTTACAGCCAAGATGTCATATCAGTATTTTCTGGTATGCTACGGTTTTTGGTGAAGCTGTCTGGTTACTTTCTGAACAGTCAAGCTACATTCTAAACCTACCATGAGCTGTTAACAGCTTGGTGGTATGCAATGTTAACACACCCTTTGGAAGAAAATAGAGTGTCCTATAAAAGAGGGATTGTTGCTACTTAAATAAAATTGCATGCAATAAATAACTTTTATTCAAAATGTAAAGCCTTGAAATACGAATCTAATCTGGGAAAGCACAGTGGATTATACAGAAAAAGCTGATGGGGATGCTTGCTTCTCTGTGTTGCAGACTGCTTTACTAAATGTTGGATGGTCAAGTGGTTGAGTCTTTGCTGCTAGATTACAGTCTGAGTTTTCAACTAAGACAGTGATATCGTTTCTACAAAATAGTTTGGCAATGGTTCTCCATATATTTTTTCCAAAACTTTTACAGTTCACAAAGTAGTCAATTTATACATTTTATGAGCGTGACTGTACTACTTGGTAGGTGTCTTGTCCGTTTTTTTGACTTAAAAATGCACAGTAGTCAGTTTAGTCAGCTGCTTCCAAAAAAAAACCCAAAACAATTTAAAAATGGGGATACAGAATCCCATGCATAGCTTTTTGTTGCAATACTTAAAAGCTAACTTTTTGTAGCATAGTGAGGTATCTTCAAATTTCTCATTAGTAAGGCTATTTAAAATGTCTTGGTTTTTTTAGCTTTAAATGAAGCACTGACATGTCTTTAGATGCTAGAAGAGAGGAAGGGCAGCTAAGCAGTTGAATACAGACAGAAGAGATTGTGCTCTGTGTTTAGAAGAACAGGAAGGAAACAGTGTATGAGAGAAGCAGGAGTTGTAAGAATTTGAGCTGAATCTAAGGGGGGGTGGCTCCTTCATTGTGAAACTTTCTGGTGTACATAAGGTTTATCGGACACAAGATATGCCCTGTTGTATTAGAACCTCAGAATTTAGGCGCGACTTGCTTTATACTGCTCTAAAAGTTTCTTCCAACTGTATTAAAAGGAGGAACTATTCTTAAAATAATCTCTCTATTCTAGTCTTAGGTTGTGCAGTGCATGGAAAAAAGTTCAAAAATGAGGCTTGGAGTATATATACCAGGCCATTTGAGAGTGGAAGAAGGGGCCATCAAAATTTCAAAAGGGCTCTTAACGATGAAAATGTTTCCATTCTACCTGACATATATTAGCAGTTTCTCTGCTCTCTGTGTATTGCACAACCCAAGTTGCTACCAGGCTTCCGCTCCACAATGCTTGTCTCCTTATTTGAGAAAACGGATGAGTAGGGAGGTGCTGTACTTGGCTTCAGGGCTACACTCCTGCAGCAGGCAGCTTGAGATGGACACAGCCCTTCATGGTTCCCTCTCAGTGTCACGTGAATTTGGCTGCTTTGTTGATCTTTCCATTGCCTTCCTTTCCGAAGAGGAAGCGTAGGGACGATCTTTATGCTGCTAGTGTTTCCTTCTCAATGAAAGGCGCACAAGATCACAACAGTAACACCATGCTTTGCTACAGTGGCTTGTGCATCAAAGGTCATTGGTGCCGACGACATGACGTGCACAGCCTTGTGTGCAAAGAAAATAACTTAATTTGGCATTAATGTTATATACAAAAGCAAAGATTTAAACAGATTTTTAAACCTCTCTATGGGAGAGATTGTCTACAGAAATATGGAAAGAATACAGATAAAATACTGACCATCATGCCAGTATCCTAAGCAACCCCAAATAGATGGAAGATCCCAGATGCTTTGCTATGAGGTAGTAACCAGAGAGTTTAATTTCACTGAACTGTGCCTGATCAGGTTTCCAGTTTACTGCTTCAGCATCTTTCTTTGTGCCTTAAGGCTTTTTGCAGTGTCTGCTGTTTGTGACTGTAGGGGTTGTGGTAGCTGGTTTCCCAAAATACATCACAGGGGGGTTGTGCCCAAGTCTTCTCTTTAAGATTTTTGCCTATAGCTGTAAATAAATACATTTCAGTCCTTTAGTCTTGTGTTCCTTCTTATTGCAAAGGAGATGGTAACTTCACGCTCTCATTTTGTTCTGGCTTTTCTCTAGAATACTTGAGAGTAGGCAGCAGCTTCACTTGTTCTCTGAATCTCTCTACCAGCCCCATTTCTGATTTAGCAAGTATTAACGAAGGTGCTAAAATGAGTAAATTGGAGCATCACAGTTCTGGTTTTGTTCATAGTACGTTAAGTTGCTGAGTTTGACGATATTCACTTGGAAGAGTTGCACTTCACGATGAAATGAGCAAAGCTTGTTGTGACTTTAGCTAGTTCTATTCCTAAGAATGTTGGCAACTTAGAAATGCTGCATCATTGCTGTAAAATGACACAGCACAATCGCACTCATTCTATTAGTTCTGATTTTTTGACTACTTTTTTGGTAAAAACCCCTTCTTTTACAGGACTGGTTGATTGCTTCTCCATTCTGAAGATTAAAATGCAGTTCTTGCGCTAGAGATTTTTTTTTTCAAATGGACATGGGAAAATCTGTCTTGTTTTGTTGACTGGAGTGTTATATTTCTTTTTTAAGATGGATGTTAGATATAATGAAGCCCACTGTATCATATGTTATCTGGTATGGCATTAGTATCTAAAGAAATTTTATCCAGTTGGCTGGAACAGCAGGGTATCATTTCTGGATTTTGTCTTTAGTCTAGCTATTTTTGGTCAGAAAAAGAGCAATAAAACATCTCTTGTTTAGTCTAACAGCTCCCATGATGCATATCAGACACAGAGGGAAAGTGTTTCCAAATAGAATACTTAGAAAAAACAATAAATCCTTCTCATGTTAGTATAGTGCTGTTCCCTGCGAGAAGTAGAACCGTTCTTCAGAGCCAGGACAAGGCAGAAAAGAGATTAATTCAGCTCTTTATCCATGTATTCATTTGTAGCTGTAGTCTTCATTCTGAAAGTGCGAAGAAAGAGGTGATAGGAGAATTGCTTACTTGTTTTAACCCTGTAAATTTATATACAACAGTTACTGGAAAAAGTGATTGGCAGCAAACTGTTGGCCCTTTTGAGTATTACACGTCAGAGCTTAACTTGTGAAATATTTATTTTAGTACACTAGTAAAAAGCTGGGATATCTGTATAAGAAAGGTAAGTTGTTCTGCATAATATCTAAATCTGGCTTCCAAAAAGGTCTTCCTATAAAATGGTCTCAATCAGAGCTCCAGGCAGAATCTGAGCAGCTCACACCCAGGCTTTTAGTAAGGAATTAGTAGGGATTTGCTATTTTACCTAGCTACTTGTGTTCATGACACAGTCTCCCCTGAAACCTTCTAGTTCTCTGTCAAGTGTAGTCAAAACTGAAATTTGCACCCACAATTGGGAAGGAAACGGATGAACGTGGATGCAGCACGATTGCACAGCCTAAAGAAACACGGCTAAAAACTATTTTTGGAGCTTAGCATCTTCCTGTCTACTGCAAAAACGAAATGAAACAACTGCCACATCTAATCAGTTCCTCGCTGTCTCCAGGGCTTCAGCCACGCTTTAAACCATATGCCATATGTGGAAAACAGGAGGGACTAATCTCCTGAGGAGTGAAACACTTTAACCTTTCTTGATTTTGGGGGCTGTCCAGGATATGTATATGGAAATTTATGGTTTGTGATAAATGAGAAGCCAGACTGGCAGACTATTTTTGGCCTTAAAGTGCATGAGGTCAACTTCCATAGTCTCATTGCAAAACTTGGAAAGCGTTTTCACCTCTGGTCCACATGCTGCGGATAGAGGAATGCCATGCTCTTCATGTCTGCGGCTCTACAGCTTTTGGCACAAATGTACTAAATTTTGCAAAAAGGAACACAACGGAATAGTAATGAAACCACAGCTGATGTAGTTCAAAAGCCAGAATTAAAAGCCATGTTATTTGTTTGTGTGTTGTTGGTTGTTTTTTTAACTCTCTGGGTTAACCAACTAGTTTTCAGATTCATTTGGTGTACTCTGCATCTTCTGCACTGTAGCTGTGATCAGAACCTCAGTTTCTTCCAGTCTGTGGGCAAATAAAGGACAAAGACAGACGGGAACTTTGCACTCTAAGCTATCAAACCTGTAATGCAAAGCAGAGTTGCCAGGTTTGTTTAAACGTTTCTTGTTCCTAGCTTTATTGTTTAGCATGTGAGACTTGGGTTAAACTAGAAAGAATTTAACCTCTGAAGCTTATTTACAATTCAAGTGAATGAATTCACATCCTAAGACGCACCCTGAGAGCTGGAAGGGATCTTGTGCAGCGTTTTAACTAAGAAGGCTGACAAAGATATGCCTTGGTAGCGGAAGGAGATGGGTAGAAACGTTCAAACCAGCAGGTTCTTTTCTTTAAATACTTATTGGACAGGCTTTCCCCGCTGCCTTTTTTTTTTTTTTCCCTAGTTTGTTTTTTTCTGAATGAGACAAAGGTACATGATGTAATTTATTCTAGGAAGGAGTGTAGTTGTAAATGTATGTGAAGCCTACAGCCCATTTCTTAGATAGTTCATGTGAGCATGCTAATTCATGATGCTCTAACAGTGCTTGTTTTGGAAGATCTGAATTAAAGCTGCTTGAGAGGGAGGTGGTAAAGGAAACAGGCTTGGATACACCGCATTAAAAGAGCATCATCTTTGTGCATTAAGAATCTATTAATAAAAGAAGTTTGCAGTGAATTTATTTACAATACTTAAAACCCAAGTTCTGCAAAGCCTTTGCTTAATTCTCTTTTCTTCTACTTAATTGCATACTTCCAAATGCTTTGGTTTTTCATTTGGGATTTAAGTTTATTTTGGTCTGTCCTCTGCTCTGCCTTTATGCACAAGAGGTGGTTTAGATTCAAGCCTAGAGCAAGATCGAAACGTTTTTAAAACACAAGGCAGAGGGTGAAAATGAAAACGCTCCTAAGACTTAGCAAATTCTTTTCTTTGTTGATTTTGTGTCATGGCTAGAGGAGCTAGTGACCTAGCCTAATACCATGTGAGGAGAAATTTATCACAAATGGGCTTAACCTAAACGTCTGAGGCATTGTCAAAGTCTTGATGCTTGTTTGTCAACATACACCGAAATGAAAAACTTGCTCCTGTTAGGAGCGTGCCATCAGATGTCGTACGTGTGGTCCCACATGGCATGCTGCGGGATTTTGTGCCCTGCTGTAGCTGTACTGTGGAGGGTGCTACGGGGGCTGCGAGTAAAGACCTAACAGTGGCCTTTTGTTTTCCTAGTTCCTCATTGTTCCTGCGATTGTGGGTAGCGCCCTTCTCCACCGGCTTTCTGATGATCGATGGGAAAAGATAACAGCATGGATGTACGGCATGGGGCTCTGTGCGCTCTTCATTGTCTCCACAGTATTTCATATCGTTTCTTGGAAAAAGAGTCACTTAAGGTATCCCTGTAAGATGTAGAAGATGTTTTATTTTCATGTTCTGTGATGCTTTTCCATCGTGTTTCTTGGTCAAAACCATGATTTTACCAAAGTCTGAGTGGTACTTTCTACTGAATCATGAAAAACCACCCTTGATTCTGGTAGAAGAAAATAGTGAGCCAGGCTCATCTATAAAAAAACCCTTTAACGTGTGCTGCTCTTTTGCAAGGAAAATATGTGTTTTTCTAGGCCCTAGTGGCTCTTAATCCAGAAATTGGATGGAGAAAACCTAATCTAAGTGGATGGTGGATATAATCCCATTGCAGAAATGAGAATGCTGTCTGGGAATATGGCATGCTCAACTGCTTTGAGGAACACAGAGTTTGCCAAGAGAATTATAATACAATACACAGTTAATGAGCAGAAAGCCTCTTTGGGAGCAAGGCAGCAATAAGCAAAACCAAGATGTGTCTTTATTTATAGATTCCCCCTGCTCTCCCTCCCCACCCCCGCACATTAGGACTCCTATGTAATTCTGGGCCATAAATTGGATTTAACCAGTAGTCACTAAATAGTAACAGTTTCTGGATTAGACAGAGCTGATGTGACAGCTTTCTGCTTCCTTGCCAGAGAGCAGGATGCATGATGGAGAGGAATGGAGGAGTGCTCATCTCCTGCCTGTCTCGCTTCTAACCTCCTGAAGTTGAAGTCAGCTGAACAGTCTTCCAGATGGTTTTAAGAGGTTATGGAACTGATGGTATTTTCCCAAAGTAATTCCAAAGTGTGTGTGGAAACTGAGATAATACAAAAGTCTTTCCTAAATCCGTCTTGGTGACTTGTTCTTTCTCTTACTAGGACAATGGAGCATTGCTTTCACATGTGTGACAGGATGATGATCTATGTCTTTATTGCGGCATCATATGCACCATGGTAAGAAAAGTGCAGCTTCAGAATTAAAGCTTTTTCCATTGTAAACAGTTTATCATTGCAGCTTTCCAATCGATAGGTGTCGTCTTAGATGCAATTGAGCACATTCTGCATTGTGAAATGCAACATAATGTAATCTCCTCGGATTCGCTGAACAGGAAGTAATATTACAAAACAGCAGAAAGTAGTTTATTAATATTCCACATACCCCAGTTTATGCTTCACTCATATCAATGCAAACACACATTTGGCTTCTCTACAGAATGTCCATGTGTCTTCTCCCCCATCATGCCTAAGTTATAGCTCTGAATATTTATTTATTTTTATCAAATCCTACTGCTCTTGTGCCAGTATGGTCCATGGATTTATCACTTCTGTCTCTTGAAATCTCTGTACCTCTAGGTTAAATCTACGTGAGCTTGGACCTCTAGCGTCTCACATGCGTTGGTTTATCTGGCTGATGGCTGCTGGAGGAACCATTTACGTATTTCTCTACCATGAAAAGTAAGAATTATTATTTGCATTTAACTCTAAACTGAAACTAAAAGGTGGGTGCTTTCTTGCTTTCTGAATGTTCCTCTCCATCCTTTCACACATTGAAATAAGAGCTTTGAAACGTGGAAATATGTGATGAGAACGGTGCAAGCTTACATCTCGTCAGAAGATAATTGTATTTACCTTGTCATAACATGTCTTTAGGCTATATTGTTTTCTTCCCTTAAAGGGGTGGGAAGTATCCACTTATTTTAAAATAGCTTTAACTCTTTCTACAAGAAAGCAGGGGTGAGAGTGGGTAGGGTAAGAAACCAGTGAAATGATGGCTTTCTTATGCCCTTAATCTATGTAGCATTGTGTATAGATTATATTGCCACATTATATTGTTTCTAAATACTGATGCCTACTGATTCCTGCTACCTTCTTGTTTTTGTTTTGAGATGTGAGCCCTTGAGTTTCAGATCTGAATTCTTGAGCCTGCTTTCATTACTTATCCTCAGGGGCCAAGACCCAATTTTTTGTCTTGGAGATGAGCTACTGAGGTTCTTGTCAAATAAGAAAGTATAAGTTGTCTCAATGCTTTATTCTTACTAGTACTTGATGCAAATGAATGCAGCTAGGCATTATTTGGAGAAGGTATTGCCTGCAGCTGTGCAATGCAGAGACAAATACTAGCTTTATTTTTGTCATAAAACAATGGTTATCTATCTGCATAGAAAGCTTTTTGAATAGTTTAATGGACCCCTGCTGACATAAAATTTAAAGGTTGGGGTTTTTTTTACTGTTGAAGGAAATGTTCATCATCTTGTACATCTCCTTAAATTACTCAAATTGTTCCTTTTTAGGTATAAGATCGTGGAACTCTTTTTCTATTTAGCGATGGGATTTTCTCCTGCTCTGGTAGTGACATCCATGGTAAGGAACGTGACTATTAACATTACAAACACACAAACTTTCCTTTTATAACTAGCTTAAGTTCCAGTGCAGCTCACTCTCCTCTGAAAAGATGTTAATTTTAGTCCACCATAACTGTAAATGTTCTCTGCAGAACCAAATATAGTCAGTTCCAGTTTTGGTTTATAGTTTACATTCAGTGAAACGCAACCTTGTTGTGTTGAACCTGGACTGTAGGGTCTAGATAAAAAGAGTGTAGGTTCCAAACTTCACTTCTGAAGACCCTCACTTCTGAAATGATACTGGATGTAACAATTAAATTACTTCCATTTTAGTAAAAATAAAGATAAAGATGTGAAGTACCTTAGCCTGTCAAGGAATGTTTTTAGATTTTACTATTTATGAACTTACTTAATGCCTACTTACCACTTACAAATTGGGAAAGAAACTTTTTCTTCAGGAAAGTGGAATGGACTTCTGATAACATGTTTTCCTTTTTCTTGGTCTATGTAACAGCTCTCTGGAAAATCTAATCAAATTGATTCCGTGGTCTGGACCAAGATGGGGGAAGTAAATTGATTCTTGCCCCTTTCAAAATTACTGAGGGGCAACAAAGCTAGATTTTGTTTCTTACTGGAGGCTTCTTTTTATCAGTGAAGGAGGGAAAAATTGAAAAGTTGAGAAGTAGTTGAATGGTATCAAACTGATGCGCTGTATCTGGGATAATTGATTTCTCAGCAGTCGGTGTTTTTTTTTTTTTTTCTTTTAAAAAAAATAGTTTCTTGGTGCATCTGTAAAGCATCCTACTCAGTCTTGTCCACCTCAAAACTTTGACATTTATTTATAGTTACACATTTTAAGTGGCTCTGAATAACCCTCTCTGCTGCTGGTATATGCCTGACACCTCTACAAGGTAGTGCCAGTTACAGTACTTCACTGTTCTACATGAATGCTGTCCTATACCAAAACCTTGCTGGATGCTTCATCCAACTAGCAGGAGTTGTGTTAAACTCACACTTACACACACAGTAATGTGGTTTCCTCCTTCTCCATATTTGTCTGCTCTGCTGATGAGCATGAAGCAAAAAATCAGACTTGTCTGAGTTCTTGAGTTATCCTGCTATTACTTCTACAGTGCTATTGAGATATATTATATAAATATATTTCACAAAGTGTAATCTAAATATTTATATACTGATTTTCTCACTTGTTCATCTCTCATATCCAAGATGTTCCGAGTTATGACAGCCAGCTTTTTGTGGGGGGAGACACTTTGTATTTTGCACATAAAATGTCCTTTACACCCCACCCCTAATCTTTCCTTGTTAATTGACAGAGTAACACCGATGGACTTCAGGAGGTTGCCTGGGGAGGTTTGATATATTGTCTGGGTGTGGTGTTCTTCAAGAGCGATGGAGTCATTCCCTTTGCCCATGCCATCTGGCACATGTTTGTGGCCACAGCAGCTGCTGTTCATTACTACGCCATTTGGAAGTATCTTTACAGAAGTCCTGCAGACATAATTCGTCACCTATGATAGATAGATATATGTATCTATCTATAAAAAAAAAAAAAAAATCTGCACTTGGCCTCTGTAACAGTATTATTTGACTTAAGGAATTTGGGGAAATCGGAAAATTGCACAGAAAAACTGCACTGACTTTGGTAGTTCTCTGAACACAATTACTGTGAACCGATGTTGTATGTGTCCCGCAATTGCCCATCATATGGCAAGTGCGGTAAATAACCAAGATACTGTACTGCAGTACTAAGAGTCCATTCCATGTTAGTAGAACTGGCTACCTGATGTTTACAAATCAATTTTGTATTCTAGTTTAATTTTACAATTTTTAACTATGTGAATTTTTCTAAATTAGTGATTCAAATGGTGAAGTCAGTGCAATAGTGAAAATGTTACTCTCCTGATCTGAAATGGGTTTCTATCACCTTTCCACTAGTCATATATTAAACATGAATCACAGACAAATAATCTACTTTTACCACCCATTATCTTGGTATAATGTGACTTTTATAGAAACTTTTTGTGTTTTTTGTAACTTTAAAAGTACATTTATTGAACTGAAAACACACAACTGTCATCTATGCAGTTACTCATGTTGCAAAGTCTTGCAAGAAACGGTTACATTCCACATACTGTACTGACAAGCAAACATGGTACCTCTTCCAAAGGTTGTATTACAGGTGTAATTGTAATAACCACTACTACGAACTAAAATTTAAATGTGATTCTGCAGAGTTTTAACACAATAGTATTCTGCTCATCTATAAAACCACTTAAACAGCACCTTAATTTGGCTTTATCCAAGGTGGAAATGAAATACTTTAAAAGAAATGGTTAACACGTGTTTCTCCCCGAGATTTCCCAGTTCTGCTCCGTGCTGCCCAGCCAGGCAGCAGTTTGGATGAGCGCCAACTTACCAAAGGTTGGCAGTATTAAGGAAGGTGGAGAGCTTTTATCCCCCTGTCCTACCGGAGAGTCTGTCATTTCTCCGGAATATGTAGACACATATTGGTGCTGTAATAGTAAGGCTTGGATTTTCAAAGGGATTTAAATTTTCTTGGGGTGGTTCTGTTGGGAAATCCTGGTCAGAGCAGCAGGTACAGAGCGACTGCTGACCACTTTGAATTCCTGGTTATTGGTTCTTCACAAGCACAGCCTGTCGGGGAGAAGAGGTTGAAGAACTTGATACGGTGTCGCTTGTCATTCTGGGACTTAACTCAGAGTAAAACTGGTCTTTAATTGTATTGCTGTCTTTCTGTACAGGAAAAGCAAATGTGGTAGGAAGTCATGATTGTAGAGCATGTGCATTAAATGACCAGGTGTAGAAGAGTCATTGTAATACTGTTTGTCCAATAATTGTATCCTGTCCCACTATATAATGAATGTCTTATATTAAGATTGACTTTATCCTTTTTCTAATTTACTTGGTTTTTCTTGTCAGTATTTAAAAACAAAACCAAAACGTGTTGCCTTTTTCAGATTTTGTTCTGGATATTGCCTGTCTGCAAACAATAAGCAGCAAGATAGGGAAGTTTTTCAAGGTACCATTTAATAGTGCACCTAGATTTGCCAGTGGGTTGCATATTTTAGAATATATACATTTGTATATGGAATTTACACGAGGGACAAACTTTACGTCAAGGCATTGAAGCAGACTTGCTGTACGGTGTTAGCAGGCGATTGGAGACACGGCACCGCTATAGCGGAGTAGTTAACTGCCCCAAAAGAGAACAAATGGAACCGCTGGGCAGGTGATTCCTGGTAGAACAGTCTCGCACATCTGGATGCCTCAGTTTTTTAACATTGTGTCTATTTTAATATTTTCCACTTTTTGTGAGTCCATATATTTTGTTTAAATGCAGTACTGTTAAAACCACTAAAATACATGTAAAGGTTTTCTGTAGTCAAAAGTGAAACTATTGCTTGACTATGTTTGTTTTCATCTTAAGTTAATTTTTCATGGCATTGCTTTTTGGAGTGTTTGAGATGGTTTTTAAAAAATTTCAATTCGCCAAAATATTTTGAATTACTGTATTCTAGTCAATATTATATTGAATGTACTAGACTAACAATAAACATTTTGTGCAATTTGGAAACTGTTGTGTTTTTGGTGGTTGTTATTTTTCCCCTCCAACCCTTTTGCAGGAAAGTCAGGGACTAACGCTGTTCCCACTCTTGAAATAAGAGATCCAGAGTTGAACCTAATGACCCTCATGCTTGCTCAGGCAGCTCATTAAATAAAAATTGCAGGAAAGATCACAATCCAAACTGTTCAATTTGTGGTGCGGAAAAAAGTATGTTTACATGTAAATTTGGGTCAATATTGGGAACTCTCTACTTTCCCTTTTGCTATTCTGGATCAGTTTTCTTACACCATTATATGCTGGTTTCTGGTTTTTTCAATTGTATAATGCAAATACATAATTTTGCTCCTATCCCTATAGGAGTATCATTGCATTAAATATAGACAAGCTGAACTGAAAACGCATTTCTGTCTGGAAAACAAATGTCAATTAGCCATTACACACACACACACACACACCCTGTCTAATTGCAGCTCTCTGGGCTGATCCTCCCAGGAGTAACAATAGTGCTTTTCCCAGTAATGTTTGCTGCAGTAGCAGAGATGGGATTTGTCTCTTTAAAATGTTTTTAAAAGCACTTGCTTCTGTATTTTCTATGCCTCTAGCTTTTAGAAGTTGAACAAGTACACCAAGTTTAAATGAAGTAGTGATTGCATTTTGGTTTTGCAGGTGGACCTTTCCAGAGGATGTCTTGGGCTGCAACAGGCACTCGGAACGCTGGATGCTTTCAGTCTCATCACTTCTAGGTTGTATTTTCCTAATACAATATTGTGTGCATCTAAAAAATAATTTGGTTATTTGAAGGGATTAATTTAAGAATTTATTCTACAGTGCACTACTTCTTTGTATTATTTTTTTAATTCAACAGCAGCAAGGAATGCACAGAGGAAGTATTAATTTTCCTTTCTGTTAACAAAAGCAGTCATGAATGCAGGTTGCTTTTCCAATTTTGTCTTCCCTGCATCCCTCTTAATTTCTTATGATTATGGTAAGACGCTGTAGTGCTGTCTTCCAGTTGTAGGTAAGGAATTCCTTTCAAAGGAGGCTTGAGTGCTTGAATGAGTTTTTTGCAGCCTTCCCTGTATCTATTGAAGGTACGGTGCAGGGATGGGATACTTCAAAGTCTTTGAAATAGTTTACCAGAATTTTGAAGTTGCCTAAATTCCAGATCTTCAGAACAGCTCAGTGTTAGCAGACAGGCAAGATGGTTCCATGTAATGTGTTTTTACCACAGTTTTGTTGTAATGAATTGGGTTTTGCCTGGTTTGAAGCACCAGGCCTGCGCTGGGCGGGCAGGGCTCTGGTGGTGGCGCAGAGCGGCAGCTCCGCAGCGTTGGCAGGAGGCTGGATGGGGCAACCTGCTTCGCAGCCTGCGGGTGATCGCTGCGGTCACCGTGAACTGCAGTTTGGTTTCTTACATGATTTTCACAGCTGGCAACTGAGCTCTGGCATGCTGGTATGTGAACTGTGTAAATCACACAGCTGTCCTAGCATTTTTAGAGCTGCTGCTTGGTGAAATGTGTGCGTGTCGGGGGCTGGAATGAGCAAGTTAAAGAGAAGACTGAAGTTTTTCACAGAGCCTTTTGTATCACCCTCTTGCTTAAATGTCCCTCTTGCTTAAATGTCCCTCTTGCTTAGGACCCCGCCGCTTGTTTGGAAGCCTTTGAGTCTCCTACACAATTCTTTATTTAGGTCTGGTGTACTTAGCCAGTGATTTCTCTGGAGGCTAAGGCAGTCATGTTCACATCATGTGCTTGACTAAGTCCTTTCTCTCTGCTTTGCTATTTTTAAAAGAATGCAGGATGTTTGTTTCCGCTCACTAATTGCTTTCACCATCAATAGGTGTCATAAGATTAAGGCTAAAAATAGTTAACAAAGGAATGACCAGGATGGCCAGGCGTCCACGCTTGCCAGCTCCAGGCTGTGGGCGCAGCCTTTGGGCCTCCCCTGTGACCCTGAGCAGGCGCTTTCCCTGTGGCACGGACCCTTGTTCTGCAGCAGCTTGAGGCTGCCCATCTCGTTCTTCTGTTTGAAAGTGTTTCATTCACCATTTGTCTTCACTAAGCACTGTCAGAGCCTGGAGCGTACATCAGACCTGAGATGTTCGCTAGTGGCTGTTCAGAAGCATTCGGGTGCTTTTAATTTGGTGTTACAGCAGCGCTGGGAGGACTGGTGCTGCCCAACCGCGGCACAAGCAGTGGCGTGGTGGTCACGCTGTGCCTGGGGCTGGATGCCCCCCCGGCTGCTCAGTGTTGAGGTCTGGACGTGCTTGAAGCTTGAAAATCTGCCGCAAAGAAGCTTGAGGTGAAGCACCTTCAGAGCACCTGTGCCCTGTGCAGTCTGAACTAAGGCAGTAGTTCAGTCCTATACATCCAACCTCTAGGGAAAGCACTGGTTTCATTAAAAATGCCTGTTTGGGTAGTATTTTATAGCAGACTGACATTTTGTTACTGAGCTTGGGCGTCTGTTTGCTAGCTTGTCTTTACTCCAGGCTGCTGATGGTGGAGAGCCTGAGGGCAAGCAGAAAGGGTGGCAATGCTTGCTCCCTCTGTAGAACCGGGGCACTCGTTACTAAGGATAAGCTGGGGAACCCAAATCCTCTTGCAAAAGGCTAGCAGTGGAGCCAGGACCAGTTTTATAACAGAAGTTACATCATTGGCTCTAAGGAGGCTAGCGTGCTCTCCCAAGGATATGCTCAGATGTCTTTGTTGCTTAGCAGCCTGAGCCCGGCTGGCGGTGGATTTATGCGCCCAAATCCTTTAGGTGCCTTTGAAAATCTCCCTTAAATTTTCACATCAGTGAAAAGCCATTCGTAGAGTCCTGCCGAATTAGCGGGTGTAGCTCCAGCAGACATCGTCTTGCTTTCTGGTGTGTCGTGGAGCGAGGCAGAGGTTTGGTGTGCAGGCAGCAACCAGCCGCAGTATGCAGCTTCCTTGACGTGGTCGGCCAGCGGCCGAGCCTCATCTCCGGCAGGACATTGGGACCAGACCACAGGATGCTTGGATGGGGAGCTGTAGTTATTCCGGGTGTTGAAACACTGAAACCCAACCCACAACACCTTCTGAACTCAGGGGACCCATGGTGCATTTATCTTCAGACAGCAATGATTTAGCAGCGTCATAAATGCTAAAGGATTGAACACCTTTGCAGTGGGGGCTCAACCAGCTTCTCAAATTAAAAACCACACACTTGGGAAAGTAAGGATTAGTTTAGGAAGGAAATAAGGATTTTATTTTTTTTTAATATGTGTCTTCATATATGAACATGTTTGAATGAACATGCCTTTTGTCTTGAAGCTGATGGTGGTGCTGAGCAGCTTCATCAGCCGTCTGCTAAATCACCGAAAACAAAGCTTGAAGGGACGCTGAGATATTTTTAGCCCATCTGCCTGCAGGCAGGACGAACGCTGCCTGTCAGTCCTGACGTGCTTGTCCAACCTGTTCGAAAAAGCCTCCGACAACAGGGATTTCACAATCCTCCCAGGCAGTTTATTTGTGTTTCACCCTCTGCCCTCTTAGACTTCTTCCTGCTGTCCAAGCAGTATTTTTGCTGCTATTTCAGCCCGTTACTCCTTGTCCGGTCTGCAGTGAGCTCAGAGGGGAGCCCTCACAGGCGGCTTTTATACGGCCGCAGACTGTCACTTCTTTCCTTGCTTTTTTCTCCCCCAAACTTCAACAAACGCAATCCCTTCAATCTTTCTTTGTGGCCACCTTGTTTAACAGTCAGGGGAAGTTCCAGAATGACTTCAGACACAATTTTCCCAGCTGGTAATGTGACATGGGGACATGAGAAATCCATGACAGTGCAAAATGAGGGAGAGGGGGAAGCAGGAGCTGTAATCTTGTGTTTCAGGAGAGAGGGACAGCGAGCCTGGGGCAGGCAATGCCGCCGAAACCAGCAGAGAGCCGAGAAGGGAAACCGCTGCGGAGAACTTGGCCCCTCCTGGGGCACTGCAGCATCTGGAACGGAGGAAGCTCCCTGAGAGCCTGGGGAGGAAAGGGACAGGGCCGGGGGCTGCCTGGGGAGGGGGCTGCAGGTCACCCAGGTGGCTTTCACACAACCGGGGAGTGTGAAAGCCTCAGCTGTGAGGGCACAGCACAGATACGAGATGGCTTCGGGCCGTGTGGGGCCTATGGGGGGGAAACAGGAGCTGGAACCAAGCACCAGGAGCCTCTGGAGCAGCCTGCCCGGCCGCAGCCTGGGGCTGTGCCCCACGCAGCCAGGCGAGGGTGGGAGCCTGGGGCTGGGTGCTCAGCACCCGCTGGGAGCCACTGGTTGCAGCGATGCCGCTGCGATGGGCTGGGTAATTTCTGTAACGCGCCTCGGTGAGGGGCTGCGTGCCCACGGCTGTGTCCCACTCCAGCCAAAGTGCTCCTATCCCAGCTCTGCCATCCCGTGGCATCCCAGGAAAGCTGCTTTTCCTCCTCCTCCTCCTCAGTGTTTTTGTTCTGGTTATTGGTTTTATTGTTGTTGTGCGAATGGGGATTTTTGTTTGGTTGGTTTGGTTTGTTTTTTAAACTAATTCTGGTTTGCTTTTACTTCTGGGCTCCTTTTTCAGTATTTCAGTGCAATCTCTCCCCCATCCCCGGTGCTGCACTTGCTTCCCACAGAGCTCCCAGCAGCGTCTCCAGGACAATCCCCTGCATCCCAGCTGGGATGCGCTGGGGGTCCCACCAGACACACGCTTGCTGCCATCTGGCAGGAAAGCACCCACCATGCTGCAAACATCGCTTCCCACTCCAGCAAGGTCAGGCCTGGGTGGCGTGAGCGGGGGAGACGCCGGCGCTTGCCCTCGGCTGGCACAGGGCGACACCGGCCAGCGCAGGCACGGGCCTGGGCGGGCAGCAAGTGCTTTGTCTGTCATTTCTGTGCCAGGGGGAGCAGATCTGAGCCTTCACCACAGAGACATGCAGTGGAGTGCTGGAAACCAGGGGTGCCCTGGCCAGGAGCCTGGGCTGACCCACTGGGTGCTGGGTCCAACTTCTCCTCACTAAACTTTCTGCTGCCCCGCAGCATCGTCGGGCTCTGCGCCTGGCAAAGCCCTTGTTCATTTGCAGCTGCAGGCTCTGGGCCATCTCGGCAGCGCAGCCTCGGGAGGCTTTGCCTTTGCAATCCCATTTTGCAACCCTGGACACTGACTCTTCCAGCCGCGTCCCCCCAGGCAGGGCAGGGAGGCAAATAGCAGGGGAGGGGCTGAGACACCGGGGCAGGGCAACAGGTCCCTTCCCTGCATGGGCTTTGCTGCCTCTCCTGCCCACGCCACCATGGGATGTCCCACCGCGCTTCCTCCAGGGCCACTGGAGCCCCACAACCTCAGTACTGGTGACCGGCTTGCCTGCAGTGTGGGTGCTGGGTCCAGGGCTGAGGCACAGGTAAATGTGTCTTTTCCCCCAGGCGATGTTTCTGGCTGAAGGCTGGTAAGGTGGAGAGGTAAAACAGCAACTGAAATACAGGTGAGAGGAATGAGGCTGCTGGGCCAAAGCCTTTGTTAGAAGAAATTACCTCTGGCTCATTTCATCAATCCCAGGTGAAACTTGGCTATTGATTGCTATCTAAAAGTGGGGCTAGTTCTCTCATTTTCAACTAAAATTGGGTCTACTAATATGCAAAATGCTGCAGCATCATCCTTTTAAAGCCAAGCAAGTTTTACACTCCCAGATGGCAGGTGGAGCATCCTGGACAGACGCTGCCCTTGCTCCCTGGCCTGGGCACTGCAAGCACCCCAGGGGGTTACAGCCCCCGGCATCCCACCCCGGGGTGCTCCAGGAGAGCCCTGCTGCCATCAGGGTGAGGGTGCAGCAGAGCCATGGCACCCATGGGGTGATGCTGTGTTTGTCCCCTGATCCCTGGTGACATTTTGGTCTTCGACCCCACAGCCTCTTGCCACCAGGCCGGGCGAGTCCCCAGCCGAGCAGCTTGGCGGGATCTCTTACCCTGCTGCAGCGGCACGGCAGGAGGAACGCACGAGGGAGGACATAGCTGGGTATTAAGGAGGAAAAAAACCTGATGGTGGTTTTGAGCTGAGGCCAGCGCTCGGGAGCCACGCACGACTCTTGCGTGACCCCTTGTGTCGGTGCTGCCAGAGGGAGCCGGGCCCGGGCTGCGCACGGCGAGGCAGTGCCGGTGCAGCCGCACGTATGCAGCAGGGCTTGCTGCAGCTGCTGAAGAAATGCAGCTCTGCACTCACACCCTCCGGTCGCTCCCATTTCTCCCATGCACATTTACATTTAAGGGATGATTGCATGCAAAAATGAAACTCAAATGTGCAGCAGAAACACACTGGCCACACTCAGGCATGATAGCAAGTTCTGTTTATTACTTTCATGTACCACTTCAAGGCTCCTTTTTTCTTTTTTTCTTTTTTTTTTTTTTTAAACTGGTCTGACTTGCTGTGCACAATGTGGCTGCCACACTGCCTGTTTATTTCTCTCCTGAATAATTTTTTAAGCAGCTGGATAAGTGGGTCTAAAGAGTCTAAAGGGAGTCTCAAAGCTTCTTAAATGGTAGCAGGCTTCATGAAAATTGGGCTTGATTTGAAAAAAAAAAAAAAAAAAAGAGAGAGATCTGAGACCCTTGGATGCCCCAGCCCTGGAAGAGCTGCTGGGTGCACCCAGAGCTGCGCCTGGAGACGGGGACGCCTCGGGGATGGGCTGGTTTATGGTGGGTAGACTTGGGCAGTCACTGCCCCTGGGGGGCGGGGTGTGGTGGGGTGTCCATGCATTCAGGACTTCTCCTGGAGGCACCAGAAGTGATGCGAAGCCTCAGCTGCCTTGGAGCCCAGATCTCCAAAGCCAGCGGGACGTCCCTGCCAACAAGTAGGGCTTGCAACACTATAAATAAGTGACAGCCTGGTGTTGATGCTGCTAATCCAAACCATGCTCTTTGCACCTCATAAAGATGTGTTTGGTTTATATCTCCTGGGCCTGGGGAGGAGGATGAGCAGGAGGACCTGGTCTTCGGCATTGTGCCCGGGTTGGTGTGGCTTTTGTCGGGCAGTGCCTGACCGCCTCGGTGGTGGAAGAGGAGCTCCACCAAACAGAGCTTAAACCAAGTGGCCAAAAGCAGCTGTCCGTCCCCAGCTCAGTCTGGAACCGGGGATAAAACCCAGCTGTGACAGGAGCTGGCCTCGCCTCGCTCTGCTTCCCATTGGGAAGAGCAGGAGCCGTCACCCTGCGCCGAGATTTACAGCCCCGCGGTGCCTTGCCTGAGCGATTTCACATGGGCTGTTTCTGGTGGTAATTTTATAAATATGATGCTGTATTTTATGTCTTTATCCTGCCTGGGTAGGCAGGAGGGGGGATTTTCGGTCCTTGAGGCGTGGGGCGGCTGGGTGGTGGGAGCGGAGGGGCCATGGTCCTGGGGTGCTCCATCAGCATCTGGGCACGGGCGGCCGGGCCCCGCAGGCCTCCAGAGGGCACCAGGCACCAGTGGATTAAATCCTCAATTAAAAGCTGCCTTGATTGAGCTGGCTCTGGGTTATGGTCAGCACAGGCAGCTGCGCCTCGCTGGTACCCCCCGTGCTTTGGGCTGGTACCCCCCGTGCTTGGGAACAACACGGCTCTGTGGGGTTTGGGTTTGCAGCCCTATGATGAGTTTTGAGGGGGCTGAGCCCCAGTTTGGGCTCTGCTGAGCAAAGGGCGGTGGTGGCCCCTCGGGTGGGTGCACAGAACCGGTATCTGTCACTGGTGGGAGTTACTGTCAGCTTTGTTTGAATGGTTTGGGGAGAGGGGCTGGGCCTGTTTAATGATGATCTTTACTGGCAGCAAAGTGGCCCAACCTGCCCAGAGTCGCTCCTGCAAAGGGGGACGGGGATGGGGATGGCTCCAGCCCAAGTGTGCACCTTGGCACCAGGTGCCCTGGACTGGCTGGAGCTCCTTGCACAAAGGTGAAAATCCTGGGGGGGGGATAAGCTAAAACGGTGATGCTGCAGTGGGAGAGCCCGCCCGCCCCCATGGGGCACAAGCAGAGCTGTGGACAGGAGTGGTGAGACACACACACCCCCCCACACCCTTGGTCCTCGTCCCCCTGGGGATGCTCAGGGTCAGAGCCCCTGCTCTGGGCACACGGGGTCTCTCTCGTGAGTGTTGGGGGGGGGGTCTCACCCCATTACCCCGGGCAGCCGGGCTGGTGACAGGTGAGCCCTGCGTGGACTTCACACCCATCCATACCCCCAGCTCATTTTGGGACGCAGATGGTCCGTGTGGGGTCATTAACCTCTAGCAAGGGGGCGAGGGGCAAGCGTCCCTGTAATGATGGGGCTTAAACCTGGTCAGCAGCGGCTTCCCGTGACCGGGCACGTGCGTGCTTTGGGAGGCACCGCAGGCAGCCAAGGTGGGCTGCCGGCCGGACAGACAGACAGACAGACACTCCCACAGCCACCCACCCATGTTCTGCAGCAGGTTTGCTTTAAAAACACACGCGTATACATATGTATATATAGGTATGTGTGTGTATATACACAAAAAACTGTTCATAGACGTATAGAGCTCTATGCGTAGTGTTACATGTATATACACGTATTGAAAGGTTTTGTCTATCATCATGCATTATATAGCTAAAATAGATTATTTTACATATTTATCTGTCACATTAAAATGCCACGAACTGTGCTATATTAATAATAATTCTTAGATTTTATATGCACATGTGTATGCTAATGAGTATCTAATTGTACGTGACAGTCTTCTGTCATATATATTACTGTATATCTGTCACATATATTTACTGTATATAAAAAAATACATCTCCAAAAGCATGTGTTATCTGTTATACATATTCTATAAAATATAATAATAAAAAGCTGTTAAATATACCCCTTCTCTAAGAACAAGTCACACAATGCGCTGTGTGGGTACAGAGAGCTGACCCTTTAGGGGGACTTGGGACCCGGCAAAGTTTGGTGCCGGGGGCTCGGGGTGGGGCAGCACTGATGAAGCTGCACGGCCCCAGGAGAATTTTTTAAAAATTATTTTCCTGTAAGTAAGTGTGCCTTTATATACCACTAAAATCTATTTTATACATAGAAATAGAAAATGAATGTATTTAAAAAATGCTGCTAAATCTACTTTCTGAAGCGTAATTATGACATGTATAGAACTTCATCGCTATAGCTACGCAGGCACACACAGGCACTGCGCGTGTATTATAACAAATATGCTTGGTGCACAACATAATGGATAATAAACACAGAACTTTATAGCAATACAATATATAATTAGAGATACATAGATATAAATGCTACATATGCTGACTGAAGATACAACTGAATTTATATATGTATATAGACACGACAGCGAGTGCATGTGCCTCTGTGTGTAATATACAGCATATGTCATAAAACCAGACCTTCTTAGCAATAAAACCTATTTTTTTGTATATTACAAAGCTATATTAGTGAGTAAACAGTGAGACATATACTATCTGACATACAGCATTATTACGTTTGTGTCTGTATAGAGATGTACAGCGCGAGAAAGCCTGAGCATGAGCAATAGCCTGGGCACACACACCTCTGTGTATGACAGCAAATGTTTTGTGCATAATATATATTTTAAAACCAGACCTTTTATCAATAAAATGTGTGTATAAGAAGATATAAAGCCGTATTAATTAAGTAAATGCTGTTAAATGTGCCACATGAAAGTATGATTATGAAACTTGTAACTGTATTGAGCTGTGTGGGCACACAGACACATGTGCACCTGCATGCACACACGTTGGTGGGGGGAGAGAGAAGTAGCATGATTATACTCTGTATCTCTTATATTAAAAACACCACCTTTATATTAACAAAATATATATTTGCAAGTCAATATAATAGTAGAAAACTAGCTTTTCAACATAAAAGCTGCTAAATTTGCTATATGAAAACATAATTTAAAAACTTTAATACTTTTTTTTATACGTACGTGTGTAAAGATAGCTACAATTTTAAAAATGTATTTCTCTTATGAGTGCACATGCAAGCCAGCTCCTCCCACGCATGCACAGGACAGGAGTTTCTGTGTTACTAAAACATGTATTTTGTGAGGCACAGCTACTATAGAGTTAAACCCAGACCTTTATATATCAGTGATGACTATTTTTTATGTGCATCTTTCTATACAACTAAACCAGCTTCTGTAAATACTATTACATATGTGATATGAAAAGATCATTACTAAATTTCTATATGGAGAGACAGATCCGGAGCGGGAGGGGTGCGGGTGTGCACGCCTGTGTCTGGGCTCACTCATGTACACGGAGCACCAGGTGTCCTGGATGTTAAAACCAGAGGTTTATAGCAATAAAATTTATAATTACAAATATGTAAATATAAAACTCAATTATTAAATTATGCTAAATATGCGGTATGAAAATAGAATTGAATTTCTCTCTGTCTATACGGCACTATATCCAGCCACGGAGCTCTGGCTGTACAAACACACGCGGCTGAATGTGAGCGTGCCTACGTGTACCGAGACAAACTCCTGTGTAGCACAGTATTTATTGTAAAAGACCTTTATAACAATAAATTCTATTTTTATATCTATTTAAAAACCCCTATATTAAACAGTAAATTCTGATGGCTATACTATATGAAATATAATTATTAAATTTTTGTGTACATAGACACAGAGAGCGCAATAGAGGGGTGCGTGCAGAGACACCAAGGGCAGGGAGGGAGGCAAGTACACGCACGCGTGTGTGTGTATTATAGCAAATATATTTTATACCTAAAATATAATATATAGTAAAAAAAAAAGACCATTATAACAATAAAATATGTGTGTGTGAGAGAGAAAGGATATAAAGCCATGTTAATCAAGTAAATGCTGCTAAATAGGTGAGCTGAAAGTATAATGTTTTAATTTATAGTTGTATATAGTGATATAGAGCTGCATATGCACATGGACACACAAGGGGGGGGGGAGGGGAGGGAGGATATGTGTGCATGCGTGTACTAAACCCAGGATACTTTGTGTCTCTTTCTTTAAACCCAGACCTTTATATTAAAAAAAAAAAAATCTACTTTATACATAAATATTAAAATATAAAACTAGCTTTTAAAAACAAATTCTGCTAAACATGGTCTATAACATATAATTTTAAAGCTTTTTTTCTATAGAGACACTTTTTTTTTGTATATGTGTGTAAGTAAGTGTATAAAAATATACCCTTTTCTATATATATTCTAATGTATATATAAAATGAGTGTGTGCACGTGTGTACACACACACATGCACTTGCTGGGGGAGATGGAGCGAGCACACGTATCTGTGTCATTAAGACATATATTTCGTGCATAATGTAGTATACATTAAAATCCAGCCGTATGTGTATCTATATCTCACGCCCCATACCTAGCTGTGGCTTGCTAGATACAGTGAGAGGAGCGTGCATCTGTGTGTATTATAACAACTCTACTTTCTGTGTAATATATAACATATATACATGTATCAATGAAATTATTTTATATGTATATAAAACTATTTTTTGAAAAAAAATTCTGCTAAAGATGCTGTATGAAAATAAATCATTACATTTCTAGCTAGAAAAAAGAACGTGTATGGTTGTGTGTGCACATACATGAGTGCATTATAACCACTACACTTTGTGCATGGTATGTAACACGTATGAAAAAGACCTTTACACTAATGGACTCTACATAGATACATGCATACACGTATTTTAACGACTGATGTATACAGACAGTGCTAGCAGGACATTATCTGCACTGGTTCCCTCACTCATGATATGTGTTGCATACAAATGTACATCTCAAGGTATGGAGTGCTTGCTGTGCCTGCTGTACAAACGATCAGCTAACGGGGATTAACAGCAGTGAGGGGTTTGTAAATTAGAATTAAAAAAATTACTCCTTAAGATACAGAAGTTTTATGGCTGCATTACTGCCTGTGCATGGTGTATTGATAACTGATCATATCGCATGATAAGTTGTGTATATAAATATGTACGTGTGTAAATGATGTACCAGCATACACTGTGATTATAACATTATTACATAGAAGTTATTAAAATATAAAATAGGTCTAAATATACTACGTTTGGAAATACATCACCTGCTCCAAGCCCCCAGCTGGCACGGCTCTACCCGACAGCCAACTTTGGCAGCCAGGGTGGGTTTGGGGGGGACATTGCACCCCTGGGTACCTGGGGCCTGTCCCCCGGTGGGACACAGCCCGGGCTGGAGGCTACGGGCACTCACAGACCAGCATGCAGGGGAAAGAACAATAAAATTATCCCTCCCAAAAGCCCCCTGCCCAACCCAGATACACCAAAGCAAGGACACAGGTGAGAGAAGAAAAATTTAAAAGTTTATTAAACATTAAGAATAACAGACCAAAAAAAAAAAAAAAAAAAAAAGCTTTGGGCTGAAGAGCAGACAGGACGCAATCCACTTCATGTCATAGAGCTGATTTGATCTTATTTGTTAAACTTGTATTTAAACAGAAGCTGTCTCGTGGTGTTGCCAGAAATACGATGGTTGATCACTTGTAAGTTTTAATACACTTTTTTTTTTCTTCACATAAAAAAAGTCAACAAAATAAAAATAAACTGCACATCTCTATAGTAAATTACATGCAAAAATAGTTTTAAAGCAGTAACTGGGTTTATTACAAACCCACAGAGGCAAGATATTCAAACGCTGGGGTCTATACGGCGCAGCGCAGCGAGGGAAGCGTGACGCCTTGCTCCGGCGCCCGCCCTGCGTTTGGAACTTCTTGCTTTTGTGGATTCAAGTCAGAACTTTATTTCCATGGTGCTAGGTTTAGCGACTTCAGCACCATTCAGAAAAGAAAAAAAACCACTTCCCCTCGCCTCCTCTGCCATGGGCTTTCCCCCGGAGAGCCCCAAGGTGCTCGTATTCACAAATACCTCTCAAACTCCATTTATTTTTAGCGGGCATTCTTTTTTAAAAAGAAAGAGTTCACTCCTAAGTTTCAGCAAAAACAAAGACAAGCATTTTACCAATGCTTATGGTTTAATAGAGGTCAGTGAATTATTTAGACACGCTATTAATGATTCTGCAAATATATATATTTCTATTTTTATAAAATTACAATTTCATATACCTACAAGCTCCTTCACAAGCAACAAAGCCATCAGAGGTGGGATGAGCCCAGCTAAGCTGTCCTTGGGAACCAAAAATGAGCTACACTTTCATTTACTTATTTGTTATTGTTACTTTGGGGAGACAGCCTGGTTAGAGAACTTGGGTTTTTCTCCAAGTTTTTGCCCACATATTTTACCTTCCCCCCCCCCTCTTTTTTTTTTAAGGGTGAGCGTTTCAGAGGAGCCAGGGTACCTTCCTCCCACGGGGAGCAGCGTGTGCCCAAGTCCCACAGGCTTCTCTGAAGGTCCTCACCCCCAAAAAGAGACAGGTGCCCCGGCTGACCCTGAGCAGCCCTTCCTGCTGCCCCAGCACCCTCCCAATCCCCCGAGCCGCACGCTTGCCCGACAGCCTCCACGCATCCGAGGGGCTTTGGGGCTGCTGGGAACCTCTGTGCTCCTCTGTGGCCATGACAAGAAATCTGTGATACCCAGCCTAAAAAACCTACCATCTCCCACCCCTTCCTGGCCCAAAAGAAACAAAAGAATTATCTGTAATTTTTTTCCAAGCTGCCTTTTGCATTTTAAAGAAAGTTTTGGGGTCACAACGCAACCCACTGATGGCCCTAGCCAGGTACGCACCAGCCGATCTCATACGCACCAGTCCTGCTGTTCAAGCGTCACCCCACGAATAATCATCGTGGGGGCAATTAGCTGTTGCAATTTGCTGTGTTGCTGCTAAAAGCGTACCCAGCGGAGCAGCTGGCTGAGCCCTGCCACGGGCACGCTTCTCCCAAAGGAAAAGAATAAAGTTTATTTCATAGCGGCTATAGCAGATAAACCGGCTTGTGCTGAACACCGGCAGTCTCATTTCTCTACCCATGCATCCAGTGCTTATACTGACCTTTAGAAAATAGCTTGCTACGCTCAAAACTTTGCTGCAGCACATGGAAATTCAATTTGCTGGATAAATGGTCCACAGGCAAGTACTGCACGTTAACGGGACTCTGACAAGTAGGCTATGTTTGAGGAAAAATACCGGAAAAATGCCACTGATGCGAAGATATTTTTAATGCTGCACAAAATGTTGAGTCCTTTGTAACGATCTCCTGAAGCATGAATAATGATTTAATGGAATGAACAACCTTTCTATTTGAAAATAATGTCAAAACACTTAGAAAACTGTGAGCAAGACAGGTAGCACCATATTTTCCTCACGTGTTAATAACCATATGCAGTGCATACAACTGTATACATGAACAGAGCTATTTATAAAAAAATTTCAGCTGGAAACAGATTGTAGCAGCAGCAGCAGTGGATCAGAAATGACTATCGAGTTTTTTTGTGTTATATATTCTTTCCCTGCCTTTATAAAATATTGTGTTGGCCAATCAATAGTTGACTAAAATCCATGTTGTGCTTTGTCCCTATTAAAGTTTCTTTATGTGTTTCTGATGGAAAAGAATAAAGTCTCCCTTTTTCAGTAATATGGAACATCCTGGAAAGCCACATTACTTCCATAAAAATTTAATTTAAAGCACAGAACATGCCGGTGTCCCAGTGGTAGGCTTAAAATATTAAAGATTCAAAAAAAAAAAAAAAAGAAAAAAACAACCAACAAACCCCTAAGCGTTTCCTTTCTGTACAATAATGGAGAATATATATCTTTGCTATATATTTTAAACATGGAATAGCTTTTTCTTTTTGCTATATATATGTCTTTCAAAATACATTGTCAGTATTTGTACTTGAAAAATACTGTACAAAACGAACATACTATAATTATTCTGTATAAACTTTATACATTTTATAATATCTATTCTTTTGGTCTATAGTAAACACTTAGATTGATTGGATTAACCACAGTATATGACAACACCATCCCCTTCTGAAATACACCAGTGTCTCTTACATTCATTTTTCAGAAGTCCACTTTATGTTAGAACACACGTGTTCAAAAGCAAAGAGAGAGTTTAAAACAATAAAGTTCAGAACCATCAGTTCATGTCACACTCAAAACAACAACCACTAGGAAAAATGGGCTTTGCAAACCAGTGACTTCTTCTAACTGAATAAAAGTGATTTTTAAAACAGCAAGATATAATCCACAGAAAATATATTACAGAACATGGGAAAAACAACTGAATTCAGGTATTTATTTAATTTTTAGTCACAAAATGGAACTCGAAGAAATGCATAACTAACTGAAAACAGAAAAGCCCCTCTGATTTCGACATCGGATCTGATTTGATACTATTAATTTTGTTCTCTTTTTGACTAATTAGCCTGCTTCTTATACATGCGCTCCCTATAGCAGGGACACAACTAGCATGCTCACGTTAACGTGTCTTTTACATGTTAACTTTTTGTTAAAGACATCAAAACTCCTGTTGGGTAGGGAAACCATCCTACGTCCACTAGGAACATCCGGGCAGCATGCGCGCTAGCGTACAATAGGATTATTGCTTCAGGTACAGACAGTGCAAAATACACACTCTGTGGTCTATCGACAGTACTGCTACCGACCTGGGCTCCGTGGAAATGAAAGGAACCTTAACAGCTACAGAGAAGCCATTATGGGATCTATAATGAGTACAGCTAACTCAGTCTAACAGCACTTTAAATCTGAAGACAATTATCACCAAAACTTAAAGTACAACAAAAGCAATCTATAAATTAATATTTCTGCAGTGTAGTACTAAATTATTATTTGTGCACTTTAGTAGCATGTTAACTTTTCTGATTAGACATACTTAAACAATAGCTTGTTACTCTCGAAAAAACTGAGATCTACGTTTTTTTCTTTTTTCTTTTTTTTTTTTTTCCTTTTTTTATAATTTATACTGGGATCTTTCCAAGTAAATCAGGAGGATGGAACCGGTTACAATAACATAAAAACCCTACTCTGAAGCAGCACTGAAAAAATATAATAAAAAGCTTACTACAGCGGTTCTCAACAGTCCAGGTAAAAATGTGGCACCCTTTGAAGAGGGCTTCATAAAAATGGGAAGTGCTGAGATGCGTGCACACGCACACACACACACGCACGCACATGCACACACACAAGCGCGCACACACCTACGCAGACGTGTGAACACACAGGTGCACACATAATGCAGGTACACGCATACGCAAACAAAAAAAAAATAACGTAAGTCAGTTTTGTTTCTGCTTCTGGTAAAGTGCTGAAGACAGAAAGGTTGGTTTGGGTGTGGTGCTATCAAACAGGAAACACATTGTCCATCTAGTCAAATGCCAACCCGCAACAAAAAAAAAAAGAAAAAAGAAAAAAGAAAAAACCCCCACTCCCCCCCCCTTGAATTTACAGGGGGCCGTGTCGAGCTTCGTACTTTGCAAGGACGTTCTTGCATTTGCCCAGCTCTTTCCGTAAGTCGGCCACCTCTTGGCGGAGAGCCGAGTTCTCCTTCTCCAGAAACGAGGCGCGGATGGCGATCTGGTTCTCCTTCAGCCGGCGGGCATCCCTCGATCGCTTAGCAGCCATGTTGTTCTTTCTACGCCTTGCCCAGTATTTGTCATCCTGCTCATTAAACACAGAAAGAAACAAGATATTAGATTTCAGTAAACTGAGCGGCCACCAGGATGTGCTCTTAGCCACAGCCTCCGGACTGGGGATGACTGAACTCTGCACATTTTGCTTGCCTGGCCCAGCAAGCCCTGACAGTGCCAGGCACTGCTGGGACAAAAGTTACAGATCTACATGGCATGATCCATCCAGGGAGCACAGATGCCTGCGCATGTTTCTGTCAAAATGTTTACGCTAACTCCCTCATCCTCTTGACTTTGAATTCCTCCAAGGAAAAATGAAGCAGTATTCCAGCGGTACAATTCATCTCCCATCTCTGCTGACCCAGTTAGCACATCCACCTTCGCATGTGGTGACTCACTCTCTACCGCTTGCTGGAGCAGTACTAATTACCTCCTGTACGTCCCTGCTCATCTTTGCCAGCCAACACCTGGTTCACTGTTTGTTGGCATCATCC
>NW_009259242.1:1115681-1119944 GCF_000687185.1 Egretta garzetta | reverse complement strand
TCCCTACAGAGCCCCAGAGCGTTTCTGTTTGCACCCTAGAACAGCAGCTCACTGGAAGAGGATTCCTTGGCATAACAAGGATGGCTGCTTTGGTACCATCCGCAAAGAGATTAGCACAATAGGCTTTGACTGTGGGGGGGGGAAAAAAAGCATTTGCCAGAAATAGGTCCACTAACCTCTGAAGTTTCATAAGCTAACACATTCCCAAAGTGTTATCCCTAACGACTTGCCCCTAGAAGATCACCTCATTGCATTGGTGCATCAATGGCTCTAAAGTCACAACTTAATTTTACCTGATTTTTCCACTCTTCAAATTAAGTGGCCTTCAGTGAAATGGCAGCTTCACTGTTGCTTTGAAACTGAATTAGAGTTCTAGAAATTCGGAACAACTCAGTAAATACAAAGTAGGGCAGAATCTCCCACAAAAAGCGAAATTCAGTCCCCTACAGAGTAAGAGTGATGCAGCCATTCAACCCTCAAGTTTCCTGGTCAAGTCATATAGCTCAAATTTCCCCTCTCCCAGAGCCATCCCTCCATTTTTATATGCTTACATTTGCTTGTGTGGCTTTCTTGGTTCACCAAGCATGGTAGCACAGTTCCACATTCGCTACAAGGACCAGGAGCCATCTGCTCCTACGTTGCACTGAACAAATACCCCACCACTCCCCTGGCTGTCAGCATGAAGCACGCCAGGCCTCATCTTCTCCTGCTGCTTGCATAAAGGCAAAGTAAGAGCAAAACGACTGCTACAACTGCTTTGTATTAGTTTAGCTTAACGAAGTGCAGCAACGATGATTCGGAGCCAGTGTATCTCTAAATTGCTCTTCACCTGTACTTAGATGGGACCCCCAAAAATCCTCTTAAAAACAAGCATGCAGCAAAAAGCTATGACCCAAATCTTGTTCATAATTTCCCATCTCATTCCACTCTATAAAAATCAGCTTTAAGCAATTTATTAGTGTGCCACCTAGGCTTCATCCATCTTTATTTTAACAAATTGCTATGGCAAATCCCTTAATCCAGGCCTGAAAGAGGTAAGGCTGGCATTTCAAAATCACATGCAACCCAGAGACGATTGACTGGTCTAATCTGCTTACCCTCCCCCAGAACTCAACAGCCGCTCCACATGCCAGGGCAGAAGCAGCGCTTGGGTCAAGCACTCTGAAGCGAGTCAAGGGCAACTGACGGGATTATCTCAGGGAAATGAGAGACCCTGAACTTTCAGTTCAGTCTTAGGCTGAAAACTTACGTGCCCCACTGCTGCATGCAAGACACTGATATTTGCCACCTTGGGCATGAAGTAGTCCGAGGGCATTTTGGGCAAAAGTTTGCTTTGAAAAATAAGGATACCTAGGAGATACCACAAAATGACAAATGGAACTAAGGGGCAAACTCCAGTCTCCTCACACCCACCTACCCGTTTCTGTATCGAACGCCTCTCCCAGCACACTGCAGTGCAGCGCCAACACAGCATCACTGGTAGTAAAATGTGCCCAGGTCAGTAATGGCATGGGGCAGCTAAACCTTTCTAAAGGAAAGCTGAGGATACTGCTCACAAAGTGACAGCAACGTACCCCCTGAACCACTACTGGCATTGTGATTTCTGTGCTTTTAACTTGCACAACATTATCCTTAGGGATGAAAATAGTGAATAGCATCAGCTTCTCTCCCTAACGTTATCAATCTGGTGTACACACATGGCATCCCAGTCTTCGCACGTGCAGCCAGAGATTCCCACCAACTCCAACAGGCTTTCAGTCTGTGTCTTGGGGGGCAACAGCAAGAGCAGAATGAAAGCCTGCACTGACTGCCTCTGATAAAAAAGGTCCTCTTGGAAATCACATACCGGGGAGAGAATTTTGCAAATAATGACAATTTTCACAGTCATCTGATAAACTGAATCAGTTGATCAATTTATTCTGCTCTCTTCATGCTCTTTGCTCTTCACACCTCAGAAGCGGTAAGTGGCATTGACAAGGATGCTCTTTCTTTTTAAATACTGTGTTATTATTATAGTTTAAATATTGTATTAAAATACACTTCTTGGCAGAATAATTTTGTTTTGTTTTCCTACAGATTCTTTCACCTAGGTTAGTAGTGTTTACTATAGTGCTCCCATTCATTATTACACACAGAGCTAAAGCAACTTCCAAACAAGACACAATATGCTTCCTTCTGTCATCAGGGACCTCCATGGACCCTGCAAGAAACAGATTCTTCCCTGAAGAATTCACAATCCATGCTGATGAGACAGACAGAGGAAAAGGAAACACGACCAGGCTGTTTCATAAGTGGGAAATATGGGACAAAGTAAGCTTGTTCAAGGTCACGCAGGAAGTTTCTGGCATACAAAGGAAATGAGTATTGATCTCATGAATCTCAACTGTTGCATAACTAATAAGGGGCATCCTCCCCTCAGTCTTATTCAGAACCGTTAACAGTTTTACTCTACAACAAAGTCGTACTGATTTTGGCAGATTTACCTTACAGGAGAAAAGATTCATGCTCCAAACCTATATCTCAGAGTAACTCTCACAGAGTCTGTACAAACCACCTTGTCACCAGTTCCAATTTACCTTCAGGTCATCTGGAATGAAGACTTTGCGAGCTTTCTTAATCATTGGCTGTGGTTTCAGCTCTTCTTCAGAGAATTTGCGCTTACGAGGGTCAAACATCTCCTGGCCAGGAATACTGGAAAGAGCAAGATCTGCAGGGTCAGGTTCGTAGCCAACAGGAACTTGGATAGTCTCAGGATCAATGGGACTTGGTGTGTTTCGGTTTGCTGGCAAGATCTGACCTACAGAAATAAAGGATAAATACAGCTATGTTAGAAGAAAAAATGTAAATAATATCACTGAACATAGACTTTAGAAGATCTCGCAATACAAGCAGTAATTCTTTAAGCTTTCACAGTAAATTTGGTATCTACTCTTCCTAAATAGTAGATTGTCCATTTTGTAGGGTGCATATTCAGATCCAGACATGCTCATGCCGTTATTTCAGAATTGGTTCCTAATTCTGGCTGCTAATCTTGGATGCCCATGTAAGATCACTGAATCCAACACTAAGTTGCACTGGATTGCAGGCAGAAGACACACTGCTCCAACCCGTGCCACTTCATTAAGATCACATCCTCAGGAACAAATCATAAGTACTGTCATTCAGCTCCGATTGATCCACCACACTATAATCCTTCCCAGTTGTCTCCTACACAGATTTCTTCATACATACCTTTGATGGTATGTTTAGTTTACCATCAAACAATGTACAGTACTTGCAATAGGACAATATCTCATGAAAACGTATATCCAAGCTGTGCTGAAGCACTCCACTACGGAGACTGCCATTTTCTATGAAATCCTACCAGTGATATTCTAAAAGACAGTGAAGGAAACTAGCAACATGAAAGGCTACAACGACTACTTGAAGATGTTCTGCAAAAATTAAAGAATACTTATTTATGCCACACTGCTCTTTTGTGATGTATAAAATCTAATAAAAAGGAGCCTATCCACAGAAAAGAATGATATCCCCCCATTTTTCAATCTTAGATACAGCATTCAAGATCCTACAGTACCAATGCAGGCACCATTCTCACTAAAAATCCAATTTAAAATCTCAACCAAAGGTACCAAAAATAGGATCCTGAAGTCAGCTGCCTAAACACAGACTATCCCTGGGGGCAGAATTTTCAGAAGTTTTCACATGCCTCAGAAGTACAAGCCTCACAGACTTCAGACGGAGGACTTCTGATGGAGGCAGATATTCTTTTATAATTTTGGCTATTAGCTAATTCAGTTGGGCTTTAGAGATATGACGGCTTTTAGAATAACTACACAAACATCCTGTGACTGCATAATATTTCCTTATTCGTGTCCACATCTGCAATATTTAGGGTGTAAAATGGGAAACATTAAATGTCATTTCTAATTCCAAACCAAGGCCAGTGTTAACAATGTAGTTTTTATTTTAACCTAGACGATCATGGCAATAATATTGGACATGCATAGAAAATGCACCGGGGAATTGCACTGAGGAAACCAGGGCTTGCTAACAAGAGAGCTTGTCTTTTCTAACTCGTATTTTAGAACAGCACTGATAAAAACAGGCTCCAGGAAAGGCTAGCATGGGCCTGGGAGAAGAGCAAAGGAGGATCGAAGTTACTGAAACGTATAGGCATCTATAGGAGGGCGAGCGAGAGGAAAGGATCCCGCGGGTAGCGTTGTGCGAGGAGCAGAGCGTTTCCTCCTCTGCCGCCGGGCC
>NW_009259242.1:1087425-1114987 GCF_000687185.1 Egretta garzetta | reverse complement strand
CCCCCGCAGAGCCGCGGCACCGCCCGCGTGGTTGAAGCGCCCCGGTGTCGGTAACGGAGGGGGGGAACACCCCGGCCGGGGCCTGTTTTAAAGCCGGCCCAAAGGGCTCAACGCACCAAGGCGTTCGTGTAGCCTTGCTTTAAATGGGCGGCTAATCTCTACACGGGCTGGCAGACACAGGCTTATTTGAAGGATTAAACGCAGGAAAGCTTCCTTTGATGTGAGAACGCTTGTAACCAGAGCAGCCAGGTCTAAGGTAGACAAATATATAGACATACGCACATGCAAACCTTGCAAATGCTGTAATACGAAGCAAGATGCTAGCTCTGACTACTTTGATAGTGCTTCTGGTGAGCATGCAGGGTGTTTCTAAAAGTCAAGTGGATTGTGAAATCTGCCCCAGCTTTCCAATTGCCCTAAACAAAAGAGCCTGTATTTAAATATTGCTGAAGTTCCAGGTACACGGTATCAGTTTACATATTATCATTTATCTATAACGTGCCATATTACACAATTACATGAGCTCTGTAATCATTGGCCTCAAGAAATTTCACAATATATCTCCCTGAAAAAGGAAAGGGCAAAAATGCTCCTTTTAAACACAGGAAATGGCAGTATTGCATCTTACCACTGCAATAGCGAAATAAAGGAGAGCGCGATGCATCTCCAAGGTGATCTGGGAGCAGAACCTACAGCAATGGAGATCCCACCTTGTTCCCTACGCGCACACACCGCACTTCCCCCGGTCCAAGCTCTCGCTTCTGAAGACCTGGTCCTTCAGCAAACACACGATGCCCCAGGACCCAGCGTGAAGCTCCTTCAAGGTTTACGCTACTACTAATGCAAAGCCTGAACAAATCATGCACGCAGCTAAATGTTATCACCTAGGAGCCTGGGACTATGGCCCTGGAAGATATTCCTACGCGCACACCGCGTGCACACCTCTATCCCTCTGCGCGGGCTGACTCTGTTCTGCCATTCTCCTGTAAACGATCAGGAACTCCACGGAGAACAACAGAGTTAATAAGGGTGTCTAAAACCCCAGGCAGAAAACCCAGTATTTCCTTGTCCAGCATTTTACGTTAGGCAACTCCTGGCACTTGGTATCTTTTTATTTATTCTATCAAGTTTTGCCAACAATACAAGCCAGGAACCTGTCTTCGTTAGTTTACTGGCTAATGGCCATCACATCTATGTGGTGCTGGAACTCATCGTAACCCAAGACGACAGTGTGGGCTGCGCTGGGCTTGGCACTGCTGTTACTGCAGGACTACAGTACGTGGCCTCACGTTACACCGCTCTCCAAGCTCCTCTCCCCGTGTGCGCATGGCACTTCAGCTGCGCATCCTTCTGCCAAATTTGTTCAGGGTGTTATTTTTATGCACTGAATTCCTCGCAATCAGAGGTAGGTCAAACAAGCACAGCTATCTGAACGTCATGTGCCCAGCAGCCGACTAATCCTCACATCAGCAAGCTTCACAGCTGTCACAACATCCAGAGAAAGAGCCGGTCAGAGGCTGCGATGCGCAAGGAATCGGCCAAGGAGGAAGCCTACAACACCAGCAGCCAAGGCCAGGCAAAGGTAAAGCACCTCACTGCTCAGCATCAGGAGCCAGATGCCTTTGTTGCCAGTCTCTGTATTATTTAAACACTCTGCCCTCGCAACAGCAGCCAAATTTTCACAACAGTGAAGTGGCTGGACTGTTTAACGTGCTTAGCTTTGTTCTCAATGGGGGCTGACAATTGCCAAGGGGTTTGGAAAGAACTTAGCCCCTCTATTTAAGTTGCTGAAATGAAAGCTCTTGAGCATTAAGCTTTTTTGGAAATCCAGCTGCAGAACTCCACGGTGGTGGTGGATGCAAGCTGGGAACAATGGTTAATGGAAACTTCCCCTCATACCACCCTAGTGATGTGTCTCAACCACGGCCTGGAGAGACCACAACTATGTCAACACTGGCCTTTTGTCTGGAGACTTTCCCGCTTGTAGAGCTCCACTCAAGCAACACCGAGTATGCCAGGACAGACACAGCTCCAGGTGTCTCCTGGCAAAGGAATCAGCAGGTCTTGACAACTCCAGCAGTTATGGCTGCCCCAACATCTTGCCTTCCGCTAATGCTCTTGGTGTTGCTCTGGCAGATATTAGCAATAACGGAAAAATTTCCAGAAAGAAGAACTTGAAAGAAAGTTGGCTGTTCTAACCCTTTCAGTCCTCCTCCTCCCAGCAGAGACTGCCAGTGAGGAAGTCCAATGTAATGCCAATATTTTCAGTGCGGCTCCTTGTTCAAAGAGAAATGGACTGAGGCCATTCACTTGTGTCATCTAGGTCACCAAATGGCTGGTAAAAAAAAAAAAAAAGCAGCTTTTAATTGTTTGCAATAATTAAAATGCACAATTCAAAAGCATAGTAGCATTTCTATGCTGATCTGGTGTTGTGGGGAGCTCAATCACCATATCCTGACTCTTAATTTCCCCCTCTTGAAACATCCCACCTACCAGCTGTGCCCAGGAGAGTTAAGACGGAAATAACCTCTTCAACTGCACCACTGCTTGACAGACTTCTTATTTGTATGGCAAGAGATCCCCGGTGAATTATGTGGAACTCAATCTTGAATCATTCAACTCCCATAGAAATGTGCCTGATTTTCAGAAAAATCTCCCTTCTCGCAGCCCTTCCACACTTTTCATCAGCTCAACAGCTGGCTGGAGAACAGCGATGGGAAAAAGAGAAGAAAAGGGAGTGGAAGTGTGCTAATCAAAATATTTTCCCCTATTTTTCACACGTATGTTGGAGGGAAAGAAAAGAGGAGTTTCTTACCCAATTTATTAGCAGCCCAGAGATAAAAATATGTGTTTGCTAATAATTTTTCTTTATATAAGCTAAAAGCACTTGGGGTATGCCAGTCAGACTATACAGTACGGCAGTTAAATTGACAGATAATCCTCACCCAGAGCTGCTCCAGAGAACCCCATTGCTCTGCCAATACGTTTTCCAAATCGTCTATCCGCTTGGCGGCCGGCCAGCTATTTGGGATAGTTCTCTTACTCCAAATCACAGCCTGTCCCAGACTAATCTGTCATCTATTTCTGCATTAACTCCTTCAGCCTCTAGGAAAAGTTATCTCGATACAGAACACAAGGCACTGTGCAGGAATCCAGACAGGCAAAAATCCCCGCAGGCAGTGAAGTAAAAGGAGTATTCTGGAGGCCAAGATTTATCCAAGGACAGTATCTTGTCAGGCTATAATTCCTCAGTTACAGTATTATAAAGCATTATCTGATTTCCCTAGTATTAGGATTTTAGTGTATTCCAGAATCTGAAACATTTACATGGATAGTGAGACCATCTATACTAGACCTATACTAGCCCTAAAGGGAACAACGAGCCGCACTGTATGATCTTCCAGCCCTCACATGGCAGGACAAACCCAACCACTCTCTGCCTGGGGGTGAAGAAGACACTTCACCTCGGGTGTATTTATGTAAGCAGTTATTAGAGGAGCTTTATTTTCTTCCGAACCATCAGGGGATCAGTGTATTTTGACCAGTGCTCCACCCTGGCACAGACATTCCTCTATTTCTTATCTTACACAAACTTGATGCTGTCGACCATGGGGTGACTGCAAACACTTCCTGAGGAAAGAAGGATCTTAATCCAATGCAGCCACAACATATTTGCTGCTCTTAACACACGCTATAAAATACTGGCACATAAAAGTGTTTTTAAAACATGTACTTTTTAAAGATATCAGCATTGTTTACAAACCTTGTGCATTTAATTATAAAAGAATTGTCATTTCCCCTCTCAGCATTGTGTGCCTCCTGCTCTGGGCCTCTACAGTATTATTACAGGCAGGACTGGTAGTTTTATTAAGGTTGTCTGACGCTTCCCATTAAAGGATGCTGTCTTCAGTTCCTTAGACCTTTGCCAGATTTCAACCATTCTGTTTGGATTTGTATGTGCCAATTATGTTTCTGCCAAAATGGTTCTACAGTTTCCCGAAAAAGGTTCAGCAAAAATACTTTGTTTTGAACCTGTTAAAAATTTGTGGCAAACTTCTCACTGAACGGTGCTAGTGGCCTGTGCACTGGAAGAGAGGGCAGCTCCTGGATCAATGTCATTTCCCTTTTGTTTGCCTTCTTAAAATCTAGTTACTGCAAGCGTGCTAAGGCTGGGTGAGAAAGGGGCAACTTGAGTTAGTGATTAGGATTGAAAGCTGAGAAGGAGGCAAAGGAGGTGGCGAAGGTGAGGATGAGGGAGACTGGGAGCTGAAGGGGTGAATGGAAGCGCCTGGAAGAGGAAGGCTGCTTCAGCAAAGGCTGGGATGAATGCATTCAGAAAAGCATTGTTAAAGGGAACAGGGCAGGAGAGTGCCTGTGCTGATGGTACAGATGCAGCTCCAGGCTCCCGCGTCCCACAGATCCTCTGCTATCAGCGAATAGTGAAGTGCGCTGGCAAAGCTCCCTGTCCCCCTTCAGCTCCTTACAGCGCGGGTAAGTTGTCATCCTCTGCTCAGTCCAAGCGGCAGGATGCTGTGGGGTGCTGTCAGGTCCATGCCTATGAATTTCCAATGTGCCTGTTGTCAGGGTGGCACATGAGGAAATCCAAGTTGTCTTTTCAATTTATTTTGTTTTTTTTTTTTAATTAAATGCAGGAGTTGTTTTAAGAAGCACAGTGATGGTTGCAACAATCTTTAAAGTTTTGATCACATACTATTTTTTCCTCATGCAGGAGTCACTTGGTTCACCCATTTTGATTTATCCAAATGGACCCATACATTATTTGCCACAAATTATTCCAACCTCCTGTAGAGACACCATTAGCAACTTTTCAGGAGTTCCCTCCAGCATTGATGACTACTGCATCTACGTAGTTCACAGAACCAATTTTTTCCCCACGAGACCCCCATGAAAGAAAGGACAACACTTCCTCCTTGCAGGTGAAGGACAGAAGTACAGACATTTTGAATCAAAAGTACGCAGCCAGCCTCTCAGGTTAGCTGACATTATAGGCATTGCCTGCATTTCAAATCAACTCTCACTGCCTCCTGTTGCAGGCTGGGGGCTATACACTGACACAAGTGAGGGCCACCCAAGGTATCAAACTGGGCTCCTCACGAGAAGGGAAGCAAACACGCAGCATGACAAGATCACATAATCAAGTGACTTGCTCACAATTCTGCTGAAACTTCATGGCAAAATCCAGTCTCTCTAGACAAAATCCTTCTGTCTTTCCTGCCAGATCTTCCCTTCTCCTGTTGTTCCCTGCATCCTCTCACATCTGCAGTAAATGAGGTCAAGATCCAAGATCCTACAGACAACCGCTTCCTTCCTGAAACAGCCTTGATTGAACCCAAAGCTGGTCTGACCTCTATTCAAAAGGGAAAAGGGAAAAAAGAAGATATAATGTAATTAAAGCCTGCATCTCCAAGCAGACAAGGGAGAGGGATGTGCTATCTGCAGCTGCACATGTGGCCTTCGGTCGAGTGTTTGCAGGCTTTTGAGAGTTTGACTTTGCAACTCCTGCATGTGGTTAACATAACGTGCATGTAATATGCTATGCCTGCTGTGCCAGTAACATTCTGCCCTTCAAAAGCAATAAACAAACAAATATGAGGCACCACCAGTTAAAATTTTCCACTATGTCTACTGGACATAAGACTCTTCCATAAGATCCATACTCTGAGAAACCTTACCCTGCCTGTGTGAAGGCAGCACAGACCTCAGTGAGGCCCCATTTCTGAAAGCTACCAGGAAATCAAACTTTCCTTCCCTCCCAAACCAGCCCCTGACAACCAAACTGCAAGAGGTCTGAAAGTAGTTGTTCCTGTTCTGAACGTTTCCCTTGCAGAGGTGCTACATGCAGAAAGCTACGGGTTTAACCTGCTCCTGGGACACTGCAGATGGAATTTTGAACTCTTGAAAAGCATGAAATCCACAGCCCTCTTAAATGCTTTCCTAATTTTTTGTAGGGTGCTGCTTTCCTTACAAAGATAGGCCATGATGGCGTTAAGTGGGGACAGGGCCTGAAGAGAAGCTGCAGGGAAGAATGTTCAGACAAGTATTTAATTTTGATTTACACTTGGCTTAGAAGCACGTTTCACTTTCAGATGCTGATATTCTCTGGTGCATTGGAGCTTCGTGACATCCTTTGGCATATCTGTGTGTATTTCTGTTAATTGGCAATTCACATACAGTAAGGTTGCTCAAAAAGTACAATTCTTCTTTCTTTTCTTAAAGGAAAGGTTCCAGAGAAGCATCAGAACTGTTAACCCATTCTGAAGGAGACAAAAAGATCCATTTTTCTTTCCTTGGACAATTACATACTCAGCTTTAATAAACCAACCTCAAACTAGATTTTAGATAGAGCCCCTGCTTTAGATAACAGCCTCATACGACATCCATAAATATGCCTTCACGTGGAATACCACTCAAAACAAAGAGAGCACTTGTCCTCAAGATACGTTCATGCCACTGCCAACGTCCTCTGCAGGACTCCAGACCAAGTAAGTTCCTCTCACATTGTTCTGTTTATTTGACTAATGAGCAGCACACTCTCAGTCAGTAAACAGGTCTTGCAAAAAGCCGTCGTGTAATCCTGAAAGCATATGCCACCCATGACTCATGTATCTATTACCCAGTTCTGGTACCCAAGCCCATCTCGCTTGGGTGTGTTATCAAAACACAACCAATTGAGGTTTCAAGTGGCATGGAAAAGCCACGTGAAACAGGTACTTTTCCTCTAACTCCCAATCAGGAGCTAATGCAAAGCCTGAGAGACAGCCAACAGATGCTATCAGCTGCTCCCTGAATATAAGAAAAAGGGGTCACTGGGCAGAGTTACAGGAACTTGCAAATCTCGCCTTCTCTTTTGATCCGTTCTGTACGCACGAATCTGAACTATCTGTTGAAGCAGCTTTTTTACTTTTTTACTTTTTTTGTTCACTATACCAAAGTACATTCTTACATGACAAAACTAAATTGATGCTTTATAGAGGATGATTTGTATAAAATAATCACGTTTTAAGAAGTAGAGATGCCAGAATGAGGACACACTGTTCCCATAACCTTCTAAGTAAGGCTTAGTACATTTGCTTTTCTGACTTAAATTAGGACCCTCTAACATGTTTGGGAAAAAAAAAACAAAATAGCAACCCCCAAAAACTTGTATGTGGTTTGTTACAGCCCAATAACTGCAGAGGTCTAATTTGCTTTTACATACTAGTTTTATTCCCAATGAGCACACACAAAGAAAGCACGAGCACGAGGGTGCGTGGTTGAATCTTTTTCTCTATTGATATATTTTATCTTAATTTACAAAGTATACAAATGCATCAGTCTTGGGTAGTCTGAAAAGTGGGTCAGAGGAGGAAGGAAACACGTAGCCACAGCTTAGGGAAAATTCCAGAAGAACAGGCCGTTGCATACAGATGTTACCCGTGTATCCGTAACTACTTTTTTACAGCTGCTGCATAATACAGGTTTTCGTGGCACATCAGACACAGACAAAACCAGGGAACTTCAGAAAGCAAGTCTGATTAAAAGAAACAATGACACTGAACACTGAGCAAGACATTGTCTTACACATTCACTTCTAAACCTGAGAGTCATCTAGCACCAGAAAATGGTAAGAAGCTACTGTGCTGAGGAGTCTCAAACCCCAAACTAATGCCTGCAGAGATTTCTGCACCTAAGAACAGCAGTCACGTTTTTACAGGAAGATGAAGGGGAACCGAGCAAAAAAATCTCAGGGAAAAGGGACCAGAAAAAGCAACACATACCAAAATCTTCATGTTCTTATCCTTTAAAAATAGTGGCAGTGAAAAAGGTTGGCAATGGAATATTTCTTGAAGAAATCCTGGAATCCTAATACTTATTTGCCTTCCTGTCACCTCCTCTGAACACACTACGAATGCACGTTCTGAATACAACAGTTATGCAGAACCTGTGAAGATTCTGAACCATGTCAAAAATAGAATGAAAATGCCCCAAGACACAAAAGTCAAACCCCCTTCCATCTATTATTGTGATGCCTTCAGAAAGCGTATCTCAGCAAAACAGATCAATAAAACTTCACTTGACTGCCATTTGAGATTGCTATTTCTTTCAAACTCTTTTCCCGCAATTTGCAAGTAATAGAGGCTTTACTTCTGCTATCACACACAGTGTGGCTCTCCATTGCCAATCTATATAGAAATATCATGAACAAATTAAGTCAATATATTAAAAATAAAAATATCAATATACTAAAAATAAAAAAATCAATATACTGAAAATAAAAAAACATATATGAGTGTAAACTTGAGGCCAATGTGAACTGGCAAATCACTTACCAATTCACCGCTTATGGGAGCTTTTAAACATACATGTATATGTTTTATAAATGTACATAAACTTAGAGGACTGTTCACTAAAAATCATCATTAAGAAAAGTGTAAGCTAATGGTAGCAGTATACAGTAACTGTATTTTTTAATAAAGTATTTTTCTTCCAGTAACCATAGCTGCAAATTTCAAATTAGTTGCCAATCCAGACATACCAAATAACTTTCAAACAATATCTTGGCACTGAAACGTTTCTTGAATAGAGACCCTTCTACCCCTTTGAATACAGTACATTTCGTAGAAGTGTCTGCCCACCCGGGAACAAAGCCCTCTGCGTGCTGCGCTGTGCTCGGCGCTTCCCAGCAGCCAGACGACCAGCTCAACAGCACGCTGTTTAAAAACAATGTGTTTTCCTACTTCCACAGGCAACGTATCACTGGTATGCAGCACCGCTATTTCAGGTTTACTTGGGATAGGGGAAAGTGCCAACGCACCTACCTTTGACACCTTCAGTTTCTACAACACTTGCAATTTATATTAAATGTAACAGTGCTTTACCAAAAGCTGACGCCCACAGGAGTAAATCCACCAGTCTGGCTTCCTTTTTACAACAGTGGTCATCCCATTCTCTACACGGGATACCCGTGAGACAGTATATGCCTCACTGTGCAAGGTTTTTGAGGGGATTTGGGGGGAGGACAGAACACGACACAATCCTTTGTGTTATTTGCCTCTTATTCACCAGGTCACCTGTAGGCAAAGACGCTGCAAGCTTCACTGCCCCTGCAGAACTCCCGCTACGTGCCCCTGATGAATTTAGGATTGGGTCTGCGAGAGTTGGCCATGCAGAAAAAAGTGTATCTGTGCCCAAATGGAAGGAGAAACGCTGGAGAGTTGGAAAGCTCTGCAAGCTGAGGGCAGCAACAATTCATAGGCTTGGAAAATTATGTGGGCTTTACCTTTTACACTCCTGTTAACTCTGATTTTCATGAAGTAGGTGGTGTTGCTACAGCAACTGTCATATCACATCATTTCTGCTGTCTCTGTCACAGAGATCATCTTATTTTATCTTAAACGCAAATATGCAGCTTTTCTTCTTCTATTCTAAAGCCCTCTATATTTTGAATATAAAAAATTACACAAAATAGAGCTATGCCACATAAATGCTATTTTTTAAAACTGTAGCAAAGCTTACAGGACATTTTTATTTGTTCTCCTTTTACAAACGCAGAAGGAATAAAAAAAAAGTCACTGATCAGATTTATGGTAATCCAGAGTTTCAGAACCAAATTAAGAGCTGGTCTCATGCTAAAGATGCTTCGTGCCACCTTTAATGTGTTCTTCCTGCAGAAGCTAACCCTGTGTTCTGGTGAACCTCACCAGAAGTAACTCAGCTATTCACAGGTGAGAACACCTTGCTTCCTCGTGCCCAGGCCATTTATTCACATGCATTCCACACAACTCACACCCAGCTTAGATGATGCTGCCCACCCACCGCACACAACACACTGTTCAACTCACATACCTCACCCGCTTAACCTGCAGCCTGAAGAAGCATCCACTGAAGCAGAAGTCTCAACTCAACTTTACCTGTTACAGAAGGTTTGTCCTAGTTGCTAGGGATGAGGTCGCTGCCTGGCTTTGCAGCTCCCTTGCTCAGTAACCGGAGAACTTGGCTCTGACTCCCTTGCCTCCATTTTGCTGCCTCAATAAAATCTCTGAGGGCTGAATGCACAAGCAAAACTCAGTAAAATCCTGATGATGGAAAGGCTCTATTAAATTTTTGTTATTAACATGCATTCCAACTCGTGCACTCACAGATCTTCCTTTAAAAAAACCCAAATGTGGAACAGTACAGTTCAGTTACACCCTCAGGCTACTCAGGAAACAAAAGAAAGCCCTATTTATAGTCAAAGGTTATTGCACAGACCACTCAACCACTAGCACAGCTCAGACCACCAGATCAAGCTCTGCCACAGCCTAAGCTGGTAAGTATTAGCGACATGCTTAGGGACATGGTTTAGTGGTGGGATGGTGGGGTTAGGTTAAAGGTTGGACTCGATGATCTCAAAGGTCTTTTCCAACCAAAGTGATTCTATGATCCTATTTATATCTGCTTCTTCACAAGCCTTTCCAGTCACTTTCAAAACAGGAATCCAGTCACCAAATTACACTTCACTTCTACACAGACAGGGCCTGGGCAGATGGAAATCTGCCTGCACACACCTAACCTGTGGGCAAGAACTGTATCTTGTGTACCTGGTTAAAGGCTATGCACACAATTAACAAACCAAGTGGCCTTTCAGTGACTTTGCAAGCTTCATTTCAGTGCCCCCCTACTTGACTTTAGCTCAGCTTCCTACAGAAATGAGTTTTGTGCAATCGTACTGTCCACATGTCTGCCTCGCCTCCTCCCAGCAACTTTTGAAACTGTTAGCCAATTTCAAACAAATTTGGCAGAGAGGTATGGACATGTATTACTAATAAGCTTTGTGAAAACAATGTAAATTTAAGAAGCTCTAAACTCCCCAGCTGCAGGAACGCTGCAGAAGCCTCGTTACACATCAGCGAACCCATGGAGATTTTGCTGCTCACAGAACAGATTCTTTGGGCAGGCAGTAGGAAAGAAAAAGGAAAGTATTCACCAAGTTATTATTTGTTACGGCAGTCAGGAAAGTCAGTTAATCCTCTTGTTCTCTACTGGAATTGAGAATATCTTTTCACCTTATTCCACCCACTCATTTACTATTTCCAGTAATCAGGAGCAAAATTATTTGTTTGACAACTGCACTGCCACTTGACAACCTCTCTGAATTTCACACAGGCACATCTGGTATTGATAGCCATTAAAATAGTCATGCACATGTCCTGTCTTAAAAATCAGTGTAGAACAGTCAGATGTGGACAACCCAGCTGTCTGGTATCATCTGAGCATTTATTTATTCTTATAATATGTAGTGAAAACCAGAGCTCTACTAGAAAGAGCTTTTTTCTATTATCCGCAGCACTTATTATGCAAGTAATTTAAGTCTTCCAACCAAGACACAGTAGGAGTGTTTGGGAATCAACAAATTTGCTCTGGCAGCAATGAAACATTCATTATTAGGTTTGGGGTGGGGAGGGATTTGGTTGGAGGGGGGAATTTTTTTTTTTTCTTAAAGGTTTTCTTAAAATGCAAACCAAAAAGCTAGGTGAAGAACGAGGGTAGGACTCATAGCTAAGAACTAGAGTGCTCCAGATTTATGCTGGAAACTGCCCGTCTCTGCCCACTTGGGGGGACACGCTAACACAGATCAGTAGTTGCAAGATCAGAGATCCGTTCTAACCCTCTTCCTTCTTACTCTCACTTCAGTTATTTCAGTGTCACTAATGTCCACAATTACTGAAGCCTGGGGAAGAACGGGTTAAACTTCGCAAAGAAAAAGCAAGCAAGAGAAACACCTTTCCTCTTTCTGCTTAACTGGATAATTGGTTAGCAGGAACCTGCTTGATGAGTTTCAGCAGCTCCTAGAGATGGGGGCAAGGCTATTTCTGAGAGCGGCTAAAGCTGCCGACTGTATAAACATCTTTAAGCCCCCCTTGCTACGGTTGTTTTTTTGACATTTCCAGAAGGCAATGAAGCAGTTTGTGTACCAAAGAGTCATCCAAAACCAGTAAGAGCAGGGAACTGAACTATTTTAGGCAGAATATTTTATAGATGTTATACACATAAAACTGTCTTATAGTCAGAATAAATAGATGATTTAAAAAATGTTTTAAGTGAATGAAGGAAGACTAAATAATTTTCACTGCAATGGAGAGAGCATAACAGTAAGATTCAAATGAATAAATAATAGATTCCGTCCTAGTAATTTAAGGGGCTAAGAAAATTCTAGTTCTGAAGGCTCATGTGACAAATCAAAGGGCTTCACTGGATCTGTACAATCCTCTAGGCTTATTACTTGATACAATTTACCTATAATGCAAAGATTTTACTCAAGTAATTAGCGATTTTGAGTCCAGTTGGTTAAAAACAAAGTACACGAAGGTTGATTTTCACACAGGGATTATTTTGTCCCATATCAGATGTGTGTGCAAGCACATGAGTTTAAAAAAAAAAAAAAAAAAGAAAAAGACAAAGCCTGGTAAAATCTTGCTGTAAATTCAAACCAGTCACAACTGTATCATCACCAAAGCAGCACCTATAGCAATCACTGCAAAACACTGGAAAAGATTTACTTAGCACTGTCCATACTATCAATCATCTTCATCTCTGTTTATTCACCTTGATGTTTCAATCAACTAAACACTGCAAATGATAAATAGATGTTTATACACATGGAGTTTTAATGTCAAGAACCAAACTCTCCCTTCCTGAAGCTCTGTCAGTCAACACCAGCCAGGAGTCTCACCATGGGGCTCCTTCTCCCAGGTTCTCTTCTCTCTGAGGATTCAGAAGAGACTAAGAGAAGAAGGCAACTGTAAATTTATATTCTAAAGAACAACATACAGGTTTGGGGAAAAGTATCGCAGCTTTTGTCAGCACTGATCTGCTCAGACACTGCTTGAAGTGTCCAATGAAGCTACCGTAAAAACAGACTTCCAGGGTCAGTACTGTCCATACCCACCCTTCCCCACATTTCAAGAGATGTCCCTTTGTAAAATAACAGGAACTTCTCCTCAAACACTACTGCTTGCAGTCATGTTTTGTACCCCCTCCCCAAGCACTATGTGTTTTTGTACTATTTTTTCATACAAGGGTGCCCTCGGAGATGTTGGGGTTTCAAACCCAGAGCCAACTTTCCAAAACACACTGTATTTTGAAAAGCCCATTTTTGTTTCACAGAGAAATAAATGAGTTTGCATCATAAAGCCTTTACCCCCCAAACCCAAAGCCTCCCATACAGTTAAAAATCAAATCCAGCTTTATTTTCCTGCATGAGTCAGGCTGCATGCAAACAACTTCAGTGGAGGGCAAACTTGGGGTGGAGAATAGAACTGAAGTAAGAACAAGTATCCCTCTCTGGATTTCTAACAGCACACTCCTATTTTCCCAAGACATTTGCTAATATTCTCATTTTAAAACTAGAGGAAAGCCACCCCCTTCCCCCCAAAAGAAGTTTTAAATATTATAAAGACACACAAGGACACACTTTATTATTTTAACAATTATTGCTATTTTCAGAGCTCCAGCACAGCTACTTCCTTCCATAATTGGACTTCAATCAAACCGTAGTGAAGCTTTTGATCTTGGAAAGAGTAACAACATAGCTCTGTTATCGGCACATAGGGGGCAAAGAGTAGGACATCCAGAATTTTTCAATAAAAGACAGTTAATTGCTTTGACTTATATTTATCAAAGGTCATGGCTACAAGTTCTGAGTGCACATACATAACGGTGCACACTGCAAAATCTTGTATAGGCTGGCCAAAGTAAGTATTGGGATTATACTATCTGTGTGCATTTAAAAAAAAAAAAAAAAAAAAAAAAAAAAAAAAAAAAAAAAGAAGAAAAAAGCAGCAAAACAATGCTAGATTACTATCCAAATATACCCCAGTGGATGTCCTGCCAAATAGCAAACATGTGGCTGTAAGCTCCAAACTGAAATAAAAGCTTGGCCAGAAGCCCAGAGCTTCACTGTATTTTGCTCAGCTAGCCATAGTCTGGCAGAACAGAGTGAACACATTCTCAGCCACGTGATAAAGAAGCCCGTCGGGCCAAGCTGATTTCCTTGTGTTGGTTAAATGTGATCTTCAGACTGTACACACCAGCGGCTTTGGGAAAACGTGAGAAAGTGGGAAACAACAAGCCACAGGCTATAAACTGGAGGGCAGCAAAAAAAAATACTTAAAAGAGTTTGCTTAAATGTTAGTGTTGCCAGTGCTGTACTTTAAAAAGGTGTTAGCTGGGCTCGTAGGGCTGAGCACATTTGGCAAGGGTGCGGAGCACCCGACATTCACCTGGATTTCCATAGGAGTTACACACCATCAGCTCCTTCAAGAACACAGACCCCAAAAGGACCTGATTCAGAAAAGGCACTCCAAATTCTTCATTGTAGAGGATTATGAAAGCTTCCCATCAGTGGCTCAAAAATGCAAAACGCTGAACTACTTCAAATTCCATATTCAGGAGAATCAGAGGTACTTGGGCCTCTCAGGATGTGGCCCAGTACAGGAAGGTATGACTGATGGTGGTATACATCCCCTATGGCTCACACTTCGCTGACTCCACTTAACTAGTCACAAAGTAACACTACTGAACACAGAGAAACAGTCATGAAGGGAGATAGAATTTGGGCAAAGGATTCAATCCTCAAAACATGTAGGGTCTAATGGGATAAAAGCTGCCCCGATGATAAGATATTATATTTTGATAGTAGTGATAATAATGTTTTTAAATAACTGACTTAGGAAGAGACGAACAGCATCCCTGGCCGGCATCAGAGGTGCACGTGACTTGTGAGAGCATGTTACATGTGGAAGCAGAAAGAAAAGCCTCCAAATGCTAGACCTCAGAAGTACATCCCTGCTACAGATAAGAGCAACTCAGACGAAACAGTCATGAGAGTACATAAGAAAAGTGAGACTTGTTTACTTTCCAACCGAAATAAATTTATAGCCTAGACACGTGCAGCAGCCAGTGAAATCAGAGATGCACACGAGTTGACAATTACACCTCCAGTTCTTTTCTTCTATTTGGCTAATGATTTCTTTTCACGTGTTCAGAACAGCTTCCAGACAGACTACCACAATTTTCAACAATGACTTCAACCATGTCGCACTGAGAAAATTGAACAGATAAGAGAGTTTAGAAGAGTGTTTCTTAAACCCGATGATGAGTCCAGTCCAACAGAAGGATCAGCCTTTCTGAGAGCAGCCACGTGATTATGGATGCATGACCGTCAGGTCTCGGAGTCTGGACAATCCATGCCCTGATTTTTTAAGCGACGAGACAGCAACAGCTAAGGTGTTTCAAGGAGACACCCAACTGCAGTTGTCCAGCATCTGTAACTGAAGGCTTGTGGTTTAACCTCCTCAAGAGGTGGGTATGCAGGTTAACTTTAAATATGCTGCACTCCTTCCTAATTCTGACATTTAAGTATACAGTTGAGTGATGCAGGCGTTCACAAGGTCAACCTCCTGCTCTGTTTTACTCAATTTATGTTACCCTCAAAAAATGGCTCAATCACCAGACTACTACCACTTCAGAAAAACCTTAATCTAATGAGCAATACCCATTTTTTTTGCTTAACTGAATTTGAGTAAGGCACTGTCACAATATATGGCTAAGGAACATGCCGCAATCTTGATACCTGACCTATTAACCTTATCTGTTATTTATCTTCTTCCAAGAAAAATAATCTTCACTACAGGCAAGGGAATTAATTCCTCATTTTTCAGTGTAGATATACTGATACAGAGGGCAGGCCCTTAGACAGTGTCATACTATGGCCAGTCCCTTGTGACTAACCTGCTTGGGTAGGTACAGTCCCTGGAGAAACCTGGAAATCAAGAGTGGGAATTAAACAAAGGTGCCCTAAGGTACTCTTCGCTTCACTCTCCAAAGTCTGCGCGCTCTTTACTAGTCTTCAGAGCAGTGATCACCCAGCTCAACAGGGCTTTGTTTCTGGCCACCTTTCTTTAGCTACCTAGTTCAGTCACTCATTACACTCCACCCTCACTCTGGTAAGCAAAGAGAACTGAGCTACTCCATGGGGCTAGCCCAGCATACAAAATGGAGACACCAAATTAAATTATCTCAGGATGCATGTAACACCAAAAAAACCCCATTGAGCAAATATATGCTGTTGTGGAACTTTTACTTTGACATCCATATGCTGCTGTGGTGTACTTCAAACAGCAGTGAGCTTAGTGCTTGCAGTTACTCAGATTTGTATCTGATTTTTTTACTCTTCCAAGACTTTACACAGTCTGGAAAAAAAAAAAAAAGGCAAAGCAAAAAAAAAAAAAAATTGCAACATTTCCCAGTAAACTCTCTCCAACTTAATCCTGAGAAGGCAGGAAGAAACTCTTGAGCGTCTTTTCATATAGTTGTTTTTTTTTTTTAAAAAAACACACTTATCTAGCATATGTCACTGCCAGACCAAACAGGCGTTCGGGCCTCAGTTAAGTGCTACCTTACCACAAAGGGTATCGAAATGCCTCGATGCTATGCTGGAAACAGAACACAGGAAGGTAGAAAGGTTCTAACAAATTTCTAAATGCCTTAAGAAGTATGTGTGTTCAGGGATAGAGGGAATGGGACGCTCAGGGAGCAGCGGAGTCCACCCAGCCGCGCGGCATTATACTGCGAGCATGTTGTGTCATTACAGCTTTATCCCGACACACCCATATTTACTGCACACAATGTACTGTACAATTCACAATGCCAAGAAACTCAACATATCTAATCTGGCAGAAAAACTAAGTCATATCAGGTTAATCCAATTCTTAAATTGCACAACTTTGAAAAGCCAATAGGAAAACAAATCTTCCCTCAGCTTGTGCTCCCCCTATTCCTCCTCCTAACGCACAAACCCTGCCACGACCTACTACTCCTCTTTGATCCCTCGACATTTTTAGCCCACTCTCACTGTCCCGTTTTTCATTCACTTCTAACCTACCTCCACCCCAGACCCCAGTGGCAGAGTGGAAAGTTACACCGACAACAGCAAGCCGTAAAAGGCAGTTCTGTGTGCAGCGCCCTGGCCAAAACACGCTGTGAAGAATGAATGGCAAGACACATACACAAGGTCACTTGGACACCTGCCCGCACGTGATACTGCAATAATTCTGATAACAGCCCTCTAATTCGATTCTGGCTGACTGCAAGGTGGTTTCAAACAGGGCAGCAGAGTTGGGGGGGCGCTTATGTGGCACAAGAGGAACAGGATACAGCAAGGTTGTGTAAAAGTTCAGAAAATTTCTACGTAAAATAATTGTGCTCAACTTTGGAGATGACAGAGATCCTTGCATTGCCTGGGTTCAGTGCGTTCAAGATCTTGCCTACAAACCTTATAGTTGGTTTTGTAGCTTGTCTTTTTAAATGAAACCTTGGAGTCTCATATAATCACGAGACTCCGGAAACTGAGGATTTTAAAATAAGAGTTAACGGTGGAAAAAAGCTTAGTGACACTCAACACGCACTAAACCAATTAAACCTGGTTTCTTGCGGATTCATTTCTCAAAGTGAATTGACATCTCATGGTGTCTAAAAAGGTGTCAGCTTTCCCAGAAGCATTTCACACAGATCAGGCATTTTAAAGGTCTTATGTAAATTCTCTGACACAGAAAATGCACATTTACATTACAGCTCTTCCTGCTCAGTAACATATTCCTTTCCTATCCACTCATCTATTTTCATGAAATTTGAGGAATGCAATTATTCTTTCAGAATCACAACTTTCTTGCCACATTTGGTTAAAATCAGCCAATATACTCAAAAATCATGAAGCAGGAACACACAAGAGGCCACACATACCTAGCACATATCCCAAAGCTCATCCATCACAGCAAGCAACAGAGCTGTAAGAGTTACATAGATAAAATGGCCCAACGCCCCATGCTGCAACGAGGGGCCGCAGCCGCAAGGATTACAGACGCCAGTAACATCTATATTTCCACTATGCAGCACAAAGAGAGAGAGAACAGTGGTATGTCCGATTGCTGCAGGGTCCTTCAAATTAAGTCAGTTTAACCCTCTCTGTTTTGATGAGGAACAGGATTGGGTTTGGAGCGCTTAGTTCCTACTTACTAAGCATTAGAAACTAAGCACACAGCTGTTTTTTAAAGCAGACTTCTTGCTGGAATAGGACTCATATCCAAATGCTGAAATGGTGAGTTTGTAAAAATCACTATACTGTTTTAAGTCACCTCCTCTGTTTCAATGCAGCCCTCTCGCTTTGAGCCTGTGTTTTATATTCTGCAGCCTTGAGTAATATACTCTTCCACAAGGTTTAGTGCTATTATTTCAGGAATCTCGCTGAACTAAAAATATTGATTGCTCCGTCAAATGGAGGTCTGCAGGAGTATTTTGTGTTTAGAATTTTCACATTATTGTTCTTTCAGTCTTTCAAAATGCAATCCACAGTTCCCTTCCTCGCCTTCTTAGAATCTCAAGTTGTAAGCAGTTACTAGTGGGACTGCATTTAATTTCTGGTTTTAGGGCTTTTATCTGTATCGTGATTGCTAAGTTACCAGGCCACCTCAAATACAGCAATGTCCACATAGAGGAATTAAGTAGGTAGGGAGCCTTACAAGCAATTTAAAAAAATTTTAAGATCCAACCACACAAAGTAATGGATCTTGCTATGGACAGAGAACCCTGTTCATCCATTTGTTTATTAAATTCAGGAGTACCAACTAGTTCTGTAATGAATTACTTAATCTTTGACCTATTGTCCACAGCCATGTTCCAGAACAAAGAATTTATAGCAAGCTGAGCTCCCTAAGGCTAATTGGAAAAGAACACTTTTTTTTTTTTTTTAAAACCATTCTCCATCCTCAACAAATCTTGGCCAAACTATGTATTTTTGCCTCTCCGCTTATACACCTACATATCTAAGGACGACATTCTGTTACAGATGAGTTATTGCTATAGTTCACTCTAGCTTCTCGTGTAGTAAACGCATACTAATACATCAATCTATGGGTACCTGTCAAGTTTTGTTTCAGTTATCATTTAGGTTTGTGTTCCAGTTGATAAAGACCTGAGTTTTCTAGGACCCTAATGCAATTTGGACTTTTTATTTCCTCCAACAAACAGCCATACACCAAAGCACAAGCAAAGAGCGTCAAGACAGAATTTTTAGCAGGGCCTGTTGCGATAGGACAGTGGGTAATGGTTTTAATTTAAAAGAGGGTAGATTTAGACTAGATGTAAGAAATGTTTCGCAATGGCGCAGGTTGCTCAGAGAGGTGGTAGAGGCCCCATCCCTGGAAACATTCAAGGTCAGGTTAGACAAGGCTCTGACCAACGTGCTCCAGTTGAAGACATCCCTGCCCATGGCAGGGGAGTGGGACTAGATGACCTTTAAAGGTCCCTTCCAGCCCAAACTATTCTATGATTTTAAGATCCTCAATGCCTGTTTTCATTAAATGACAAATAATATGAACCAGAGAATACTACCGGTAAGATGAAGAGCTAAAGCTGTTTCTCTCACAGTTGAGCAGAGAACCCTGAAGCAAGAGCATGCCACATCAGAGAAGCTAAGCAATGGTGTTGGATAGAGTACAATGAAAATCTGGGCCAAATTTAGTCCTGGCAAGATTTAGTTCAGAAAATGGGACAGGGAGGCATAGCTGTACAACAGCTTCAAGTGTGTCAGAAATGCGAGAGGTTGAACAATAACTTGTATTCATTTAAAACCTGATGGATAGCACCTCAGTTACACAAAGCTGAAGTGCTATGAAGAGCCCTAGCAGAATGAAAAAAAAGAGGGAAAAAAATAATAATAAAAAATAATGTTGCAACACATGCTGCCTTACCTACCTATGTTAGCTCTCCCCAGATCAGCTCTGAAGCTCTCAGGACCAAATTCAGCTTTGTGATAAATAGATGGCTTCTTTAATGACATTTGTTCATTAAAAAAAAAAAAAAAGCAACACAAGCTACAGAATCTGTTTGTCATGCATTCATTTTGACAGTCGCGCATTTTACATTCATTTTCTATAATAACTCATTATGTATAGCATTCTATTAGATGGAATAGATTTGAGGTTTAAGTAAATGGTTTTTTTCAGAGCTTTCATTATCTACTTAATACAGAAGAGATCAAACCACAGGTTTTCTTGAATATAACTTAGTTGAAATGTTCTTATCTGATCACACCAGTCCTCTGTGGAATTCAGACAAAATACTGAAAATGTATTTTATTTGTTATGAAACTGAGACTTCAAAAAAAGGAAACTTAAGATCATGTTTGTGCTATACAAACACTAAATAGCTCCATGATGTACTGCCAGCCAAGCAAGCTTCTGATTTCATAATGCTCTAAAGTCCTCTAAAGTCCAGTGATGAGTATGCCCCTTCATCCTGAGAAAACTCCACTGCTGCACTGAGAGCCATTACCCCCTTAAAAAAAAAATAAATCCAGAAATATGAAGGACAAGAGAGTGAATGGTGACATTTTGCTGCTCCACCTAGGAGGTGATGGAGAACAGTCAACAAGCTGCTCTCCTGCTGAGCAACACTGAAATCAGTGAGACCACATGAGGAGTAAAGTACTCATTGCTGAGATTAATTGGGCAGAATCTGGCCACTACTAGCTCCCACAGTTGCCAATCCGCTGTCACATAAATATGTAGAGATTGAAACAATTTAATGTGTTTCCTAGTATCTTCATCTAATCAGATAATATCAGTCTTCTTCCTATACATCTCCTGATGAGGTCTTCGCTCTTAACTATAACATATTGTTTTATGAAAGACTTCAGGGTGTACTTGCTTCTTAAAAATCAAATCACTGCACTAGAGAATCATTGAATCACTCTCCAATACACTTGGAGACAAGAAGCAAGACTCAGAGAAAGACACTGTACTTTTTCTAGGTAATTGCAACAAGTTCAACATCCAGACATCCTTGAAGTGTCTTTCTGAAGGGACAAAAAACTGTACTTGTTCCCTCTATGTATCCTATTCCTAACTCCAGATAACGCTTACCTGCCTAAGTAGCTCTATTTGTGTGGAAAGCACTATTCCTGATAAGAGCTGAAGAGTCAGGCCAGGTGTATTTTAAAAGTATCACATAAAATCCAAGATGTTTCATGCTGTTTACTGTTTGAATTAACAAGTTCTTTCATGCAGTCAAGCAATTATTTAACCAATAATCAACATTTAACAGTGAATATTAAAATGAGATCTCTTGAAGGAGACACGGTGTTCTTGCTTCTAGCATTAACAAGGCTTGTGCGTTCAGCACTTTTTTTCCCTGTTATCATGTGACAGGCTATTTTTAATATTTGCCTGAATATATTTTGCCTCTTCCTTTGATCCAGAAAGCAGTTTTGTGAGGCTTGTCTGCATATTGCATTTCCCTTGCTGTAGCAGTCCGGAGCGAAGCTTTTCCACTTCACTGCAATTTCGGCATCGGCTGGTAATGGCAGGAGCGCAGAGCCGTGCGTGCGTGCCTGCTGCTCTAGCAAAAGCCATGCTGAGCAGGCTGCACAGGGGACTGCCACGTGCCTAAAGCACATGGTCATGCAGCAACAGCCACCCAGAGCCTCATGTGAGAGTCAATGTGAAGAGCAGCTCTCGGTACCAGCCTGCCTGACGCTTTAGCTGGTCATTCCCATGTTGTCACGTGGGAGAACAAAGGTCAGGAAATTCCCAGCTCCTCTTGGTGCTGGAGGTAAGAGCCCTTCGACTCTAAGAGAGGGGGCTCATGCTCTGGCTCATGCAACACCTAGTAACTGCTTGTAAACAATGATTAAAGCTTAGGAGAGGATTCCACACACAAGCTGGCAGCTGGGAATGCTGCCCTTCACACTACAAAGGCTGTGCTGGAAGAGGAGGTCACGTTAAGAAACACAGGGGAAGGAATACTGCAATACAGGGAGTGTTGCACACACACCCTTCTGCGGGCCGCCCCCTTCACCAAGTCATCCCCAGTATGCAGTTGGGAGGCTGGATGGAGCAAGAACAAACCTCTCCCAACTGGCTGCTGTGCCTATCACAAACAAGAGTTAGAAGAAAATGCTGAGAACCACCCAGTCACGCCTAGTGTCAATCACGACGGTTCAGTATCTAAGCGAGAAGTAAAAGGTAATCGATACCATGCTCTAGATGAAGTATCTCGGCCGAATAAATAAAACACAGCATTTAATAAAATCTTAGCATTCTTGCTGGGGTGGTGGTCTAAGTACACTTCAAATAGAAACAGTTTTCAGCTTTTTGATTAACATACCCCTCAATCTTTTTTTTTTTTTTTTTTTTAAAACTGAAAGTGAAGACTTGCAGATACTGCACATGTCTATTTCCACAGCAGATTACAAAGTTTGGGGTTTTGAGGTTGGGTTGTTGTTTTTGGGTTTTTTTTTTTTTTTCCCTCCTTTCTTTAAATAATCTTTGGCAGATCCTTTGCAAGTAGTCTAAGGCACCCAGCCATCCAGGCAACACAGACTGAAAACCACTGTCACAGGAACGCAAAGAATGAGGGAGTTTTTTCAAAGCCTATCCTTGTTAAGGAGCTGGGCAGTAACAAAACACAGCCTGTCACTGTGTCAGCATCTCCTCCATGATATAGTCCTACATCCAAGGCTTTGGGGGGGGGCGGGGGGGGGGGGGGGAAAATCCGATCTAGGGGGAGGGGAAAAAATCTGATCTAAACCACAAAATCCCCCAAAACTTCTGATTAGGGTCTTCCGCCAGACTTAGCTGATGCTTCTGAACTCTTAATTCACTCCGTTCAAACCCTTTACAGTAGCTGCCCCATTCACCCAAGTAAGGGCTACACATGGAAGAGCCAGGTAAAAGCAACCACCAACTAGTTAGTTTTCTACAAAATATAAACCTCCCTTTACATACAAACTGCTACAAATACTCCCGATTTCCTTAAAGGACTCCACAGTTAAACTGAGGTTTATGCTCCACCAAAGAAATGGCAGAAGACAACGCAAGGTCTGCAACAGATTACGAACCAAGAAACTGTGACTGCAGTAACGGGCTACTGTAAAAGCTGGCTTTATAAAGCCTGTTTTTCTGAGGGAGACTACAGATTTCAACCAACTAACCAGCAACCAATACAGGGAGAGAAAAGAAGTTTCAAATGCATTACGTATTACAATGAACAGTGGTCTGTAATGCTAAAGCAAATCAAAATACTATTTTTTATTAACAAAATTGGTACTGTGAAAAGGAAATCTTGCAACAGCCATTACCCTGCGTCCCTCTTCTTCAAAAAGAGAACCAGTATTTGCCATACGTGCATTCCCCAAACAGGAATTTATGGGAAAGTAGGTGCTTGCTTTATTCTTTTCTATAGTCCAGAGAACAGATGATAAACTGGTGAGCCTGAACACTTTTCCATCAGCCAGACAGTCCAATACAGAACTAAGTTAAATCTATAAGGAAACTTTTTGTTGTTATTTTTTTACTTTTAAGGAAAAAAAAAAAAATCAGTGAGGATTTTGTAATGTCATGTTTACCGTCAGGGTCAACTCAGCTTTGCTGAGCCTGATGACACTTCTCAGTGAATGCCAATGCAGATTTCCAGATCTCTTCCAGAGATGGTATAAAATACATATTTGGGCAATACCATTAGCTTCTACAGACAGCTAAGGTTTGTATTTCAACACACACACAAAATTAAATCTTCTTACGCCACTCTTCTATACACCCTCTATGTCCACGACAGACAATGCACGTCCGTAAGTCACATTCAGCTTTCCACATGCACGTGTGCATCCTCCCCCGCACGCAGTACATGCAGGTATAGGACTTTTGACGATCTGCACGTGATATGCTGATGCTAAATGCTGTGGAGCCATTTAAAGTAGGGACATAAGCAGTACAGGATTTGACCCTGCCTTCAGCCAGAGTCCACATGCTCAAACAGGTTTCCATTGTAAGACAAAATTCAGAGGGCACAGCAACAAAGTACTTTCAGGACAATTACTATCATCTAAAAAAATTAATTTCTCCTAAAAATAATAAGATCACATGGAACTAATTTTTATTGAAATTATATGCTTTATACTTTTGTTCTTGGGTTTATTACAATAATACAAATCACAACAGCCATGCACACTGGAACAGGAGCTCACACCAATCAAAAAAACCTTTCTTCATGTGACAGTTTAAAATAAAAAAGTAGTTCAAAAGTCTCAAGATATATTAACCAAAAGGCTTTAAAATAATGATTTTAAACATTTACCCCCATACTCACTTTCATATTTGAAAGCAGTGCATTTGCCTTGGCACTTTTATTACAATCTTAAATGCTTATTTTTACTTTTACTAAAAAATTGGCTTTTTTAAATACATACTGTCTTATTTCAAAACTTGCTCAAATGCTAAACTCTCAGATGATCTGCCCTTCAAAACAGGCTGTCAAAGTAAGATTTTTACGGGACAGTACATGAAAATTTCAACAACCTGATAATAAACCAGACTACTGTAATTAAGTCATAGTACCTATCTGTAATGGGGGGGAGGGTAAGAGAACATGATTTTAAGAAATGGAATGAGCTCCCTTTTAAAAAACACATTTAACCAAAAAATCGTATTATTCTTAAGGCAAGATGGAGTGGGGAAAAAGTACCTGCAAATTCAGATGTTTTATCCTACCCCAAGAGACATGACTTCTTTTACAACAGTAAAAAAGCATAGAGTTTCTAGTGCAAAAAGTTGGTAACCCGGAGCTGCAAATGGCTCAGGAAAAACTCAAAAAAAAAAAAAAAAAAAAAAAGAAAAATCAATGAGTTGAAAAGTCATGCAGACAGATGATTACAAATAAATTTTGACAGGTGATCATTAAAAGCCTGGCTCATAAACAGGCTCCTCTGAAAAAAACCAAACGACAGATTATCTGCTTTTAATTTTACGTGTGCACATGCAACAGAAAATGGTGTAGCATGTATGCACTGTTTTTAAAAACTGGCTCAGAAAAAGCAAGGGGTTTTTTATATTCCGCTCTTGCCAATTCCAAATATATTTTAACTTTGAAAACCCTTGTAAGTTATTAGTTAACTATGAACTGCCTTGAAAACTGAAATACAAAACAAAGTCAAATCCACATGAAGTGTAAGTAAATGAAATCCACGACTCAACACACACTTCTGACTTGAGGCCAAGGAGTCTGTTGACAGGTTTGGGTGCTTTGGGGGGGGTGCTTTATTTCTTTTTAATGAGAAAGGAATGTTGCAGACTTGTAAGACTTTTCTATTTCATCCTGCTCCACAACTTTTGTCCTTCTATTTATTTACTTTGCCCTCCTTATCAGATGATCCTGACAATGACTTCGCACGCTGAGCATGGCAAATGATCAAGCAGAAGGGAGAGGAGTGGTTTCCTGCTCCCAAGAGCACACTTTGCTCTAGCAAACCTTGTGTGAGCAGAAGAGCACAGTAAATAAGTCACCCTTGGTCTTTTCATTATTTTTTTTAAAAGAAAAAAAGGCAAAGCTCCATGTTTTCCAAACTTCAATGTTGACACTATTCCGCTGACCATGATCTCAGCCATGCTGGTGTCAAGCCAGAGCAGTTATTCTGGATTCGTACTAGTGTCTCTAAAGGGATGATTGCAAGCGCTAATAAACTAATAGAAGACTTCCACTGACATCAAACGAGTTTGAATCATGCATTACAATCAGAACTTGGACACCATGATGTTTTCTTTGCCTACAGCTTAAGTTGACTATAGATGTAATTTATCAAGTCAGGTCAGAGTTACACTCAGTTTATGCTAATTTAAGCAAGACTATAATGCAGCTCCAAAATTTAGGTCTTGCCCCATGAACTGTGGCAAATTTTACTTTGCTCAATAGAGAATAAGATTATGGTCAAAGTTTCAAACAGGAAGCATTGTCTTTAAGTTTTAACTTCAAAATAATTGCCCGCTCCTGTGTTCTCACATCAAATATCAGCGAAAGGAATACTGTCTTTCACTGCTCATTTAACAGCGTGGCATCTGTGCATTACTATTCTGCTTGTGATCTTTTTACTTGCCAAAAGCTGGGCTATCAATGAAGAAAGATAGGCAAGTTTCCTCAGAATTCCCACAGTTTCCTTACAAAATTTAAACAAAAATCCCTACGGAGCAACTTAGCAATAACTAGAGCTATGATTTTTGGGGTTTGGAGTGAGTGACTTGAATCATATTGGCTCTCTTTAAGCTGCCTGTCAACTGTACAGGGAGATGTAATTATTTAGACTGGAGAGGAAGGCTCACGCCAAAATCCATAGGAAGTTCTTAGGTCTGATTTACCTGGTCTGACCGGGCTCTGCATGCAGTTCTGCGACACCAAGCCTGGATGGACTGAAGTAGAAGCCCTGCTGCTGAGGTCCATGACAGAAGGTGATGCTGAGGTAGCTTGCTGGAGACCTGACTGGTGTGGGCTATGCTCATGTTGGTTTGGGCTGGGTGGAATGCCATTTTCTGAGAGGAACTCTTCCAGGTCCATGTATTCCAACTGGAAAGTGTCTCCATCGTATGGCAGTGTCTTGTCCCATAATGTCGGACCCAAGAAAGCTGACTGAGGGACCGTGGTACTGGTGCTGTCATCGTCTAACTTCTTCTCTTTGTCTTTTTCTTTACCGAATGCTTAAACAAAACACATAATAAAGGTGTAAGAGCTTAGTAATTAAAATATTAGCTACTACTACTTCAATTATTTCTGCTGCACTCTCAGTTGTAAGAAACGAATATTCCCTTCATAAAAATTTGATTCACTCTGTTTGGTAGAGAATTGATAAATCAAGACAACTGAGCACCTTTGCTGGATCCAACCACGATTTTGAGATTTTTCCTCTATCTGTAATGAACAATTCCACTGCACGCATGGCTTTGAATGTCAGCTTCAGTAAGTACTCAACGGACTTACAAGTGAGTAACTGTCAGCAAACTGGAAGGTGTTGCTACATTCTGCTGAAGAGGAACAGTCTTAGCCTAAAATCCCTGTAATTTATTATCTTGTCATACTTCTAAATTAAGGTCCCAGTCTTGCTACTCCTTACACAAGGAAAGCAGCCCTCAAATTCAGTACTTCTTAATGTTATTAACTCACGACAATGGTGAAGTCTGACAGAATATGTATTTTGATGTACAGAAGAGCTAACAAAAAATTCAAAAGCAGAAGGAAAAAAAAAAGTAAAAATGATGCTTCCTACTCATTCCTACAATATCCAGTGATTTCAACACAGTTTTGAAGGGAAACACATGGTTTCTCTAGAAGATTTGCAAGAATCTAAACCGATTAAGCTTTCTGCCAACTACCATGCCTTTTTAACATTATTTTTAACCACATGCAACAACCCCGGTGAAACCCTGCGAATCGCTTTGCAACGGAACTCGGAAAGCTGAGGACACAGCCAGCCTTGGCTCTGCAAGACCTCGCACAGGGTTTTGTTTTTAACGTGCATTCGATTCATTGGAAATACAAGGCGCAAGGGTGCCCGCGCTACCTTAGCTTGCCGGAAAAGTTGCAACTTTCTACTGTTAAAATGCCTTTCGGTTACAGGGGCGCAGGTTTCGCGGCGGGCGGGACAGAGCAGCCGGCGGCTCGAAGGGAGGCTGCGGCGGGACCCGGGCTCAGGCTGGGGGGCTCC
>NW_009259242.1:1084307-1086006 GCF_000687185.1 Egretta garzetta | reverse complement strand
CGTGCGCTGACTAGCATCTGGGCAAGCCACCCGACGAAAACGAGCAACTAATCCAAGTCCAAAGTACGCTCAAATTGATGAAACTGCTCTGGCACAACCAAAACCTGAAGATTTGGCAATTGCAGTCGCCAGGCCCCTCCGAGCCAGAGCCAGCGTAACGGGAACGTATTTCTGGCGTAGCCGTGAAGCGGTTAGGGAAGAACCTTCCAGTGCCATGGGGGCGGCCGTGGTTGGCGACTGGAGGGGCGGTAAGCAGCGATGTGGCAGCAGCAGCACAGAGGTTTTTCAGCCACCTAACCAGGAAAAAGCGCACCAGGTTATTAAATGATTGTACAAATACCAACGTTGCCTCAGACGGACAAATTGCTAGTTACTGGAAACCTTTAATTACAGAGGGACAGAGCGAGCGGCATAAAGATTAGGGCAGCGATTGGCAATCCGTATGCAAATGTGGTACAGGGTGTTTTTTCTGTGCAGTGTAAAGGAAAAAAGCGCATACATTTAGGAGATTTAGCGAGCAAGAAAGAGGAGCAAGCGGAACAGAAGATGTAAAAGTAACGGGGATATTGGGAAATACCAGTAACAAAGAAGATTAGTTAGGGACGTAACAAAAGCGCAACTTGAGGAGAACTACTTAGGTTTTTATGGTTATTGACCGTTAGAGACAAAATATACTCGACAGAAAGAAACGGCATTTTCAGCGCAGTGGAATGACAGGAAAACTGCGCTGCCTCACTACTCAGCATTGAACAGGATTCCTTACGCGTGGATCTCTGCAAGAGGGGAACAAAACGAAGCGCCCAGACACGGAGGACTGCGTACGATTGCAGACCCTGCGTTCCCAACACGCAGGAGCTGGGAATTTCCTGGGTGAGAAAGCTGAAGCAACCCTTGCCGATAACGTGGAGCAGCCAGAAAAGCTGAGCAAAGCACCTGAGTGCGGTGCCTGAGCTGTTGTTTTCCCACGCTACAACAGGAGCAGTAACTTAACTCCGGCCTTGCCACACGGGCAGGTGTCATCCCAAGCAGCCGAAATCACCAGGCTGTCAGGACACCACGACGTTTCTGAACAGGAGCGTGGTGTGGACCCACGCGGTACCGGTTTTTGCCAGCCACGCGTTTCCAAAGGTGGCCCCCCCCAATTCCTTCATGCTACTTTGACCACTGGCTGACCCCCCCACGCTACACTCCAGGTAACGCTAACACAACCAAACCAGAGCTGATGACACCCTAACTGGATTTCTACATTTTCCAACCAAAATACTGTTTATTGGCATGTGCTTTTAGCTTAGCATTCACCCAGAAAAGGTTTACTTTACGGCTCATAAAGGACTATGACAGCTACTTAAGTTTTTTTTCACAGAAAGAATCTCGATTGGTTCCCCATTAAAAAAAAAACACAAACCAGCCCTCAGCCAATGTTTGTGTTTCTGCTCCTGGCGTTTTCATCACAGACATTTGATCCGTTATATATGGCCCAAAGATCCTATTTTTTTTCAAACTAAGAACACATGAGATAACGTACCATTTTCCAAGTTCATTTTTTTTTTTAATACAATTCTTTTCCTTAGCAAAGACAATTTGAAAAGGCATTTTTAAACCCAAAAAGCCTTTACATTTTTAAGGGGTCATTTTTAAGAGGTCCTTCTACCTACAGGCTGGGCCCACCAGGGTGAGATGCCCTCATCGTAACCCCAAT
>NW_009259242.1:1073256-1083400 GCF_000687185.1 Egretta garzetta | reverse complement strand
CCAAGTTATTAAAACATGTTTTACAAAGGAGTTACTGCTTGGTTTAAGTAAAAAAAACCAACAACCTTCAGCATAGTTGATAAGAAACGTGTTTTCTCCACTGTTTCGCTGCAGTTCCCATTCTCTTCCTGCATCTGCATAGCTTGTGATGGTAACCGGGAATTCGGTTCCGAAATATCTGCTGGAAAGAAGATTGCAGGTTTTCTTCCCCACGCAGACAGCTTCAACGAAAGTTTTCTTTGGGGATCAATCTACCCAGTAGCTTCCAGGGGACCTACTTGTATTTTCTCCATAAACACAGATAAAAGTGAGCCGGGAGGACTCTGCAATAATCACAGCTCAGCATAAATGTCGTCACTGTCAGATGGAAAGATACCCCATCCTGTGCTGGAGGACAGGGACATCATAACCAACTCGTAATCTAGAGCTCCAGACGTGTTTAAATAATAGATTGCTCCGTTCCTCTGACCATCTCATTCTGTCTCAGGGTTAAATAGGAGCCAATACTGTATGTGCAGTTTGAGAAACCTTTTGAACTTGAGCAAAACTTCCTCTGATCGGGTATGCGTACGGTTGCGGCTGGATGGCCAGCGTCACATAATTCCTCTGTTAGGTTGTTTTCTTTTTAAGTATGTTCTGTCTGGAGAAGAGAGTTGCAAAAATAGGGGGGAAGGAAAAGAGGATAAATAATGCAGGAGAACAGGCTTTTGGGTCAAGGCACAGGACAAGTTGGAAAAGCAAATAGTTTACAGTGCCTTAAATACCTACCGGTTTATCGACGGAGTGATCCCTGCCTCAGCCCTTTAGGAGCCAAAGCAATGGATGAAAGGATGGCGTGAGATGCACAAAAAACCCAGAGGAGAGAACTTGAAGAGACCTAAGATTCAGCCTTTGTTGTAATTCTAATTTGTCCTAAAACAGTGAAGCGTTCCCAGATTGGCCTCAGACAGTGGTGCATTTCCAGCTGTACTATGTGACCCATAACTCAGATACATAAAGAGCCACCCGAGTACGTTCAGATACCCACACCCTAACTGGAGCTGAAAAAGCAGCAGTTTTTGAAGACAAGGTTGAGAAGCACCAAGGAGCCAAGCCTGTCCCCCACTTCCTTCACCATCGCAGAGGTTCTGGAAGTAGCTTGGCTTGGCTTTCCAAGTGAAAGCCGCTACCAACAGCGCTGAATTACTTAAAAAAATTGATGTTTATTGTCCACATGGTGTGCAGCTGAGCGAGCTGCTGTGGCTCCTCACAAGAGGAAAAATGCTTGTTGAATGAACCATGGTCTGCCCCCGCCTTTTTTTTTATTTTTTTTTATTTTTTTATTATTTTTTTTTTTAGGTTTAATTGAATGTGGGAGAGACAGGTTTGGAACTGCTTTTGGGTGATGGCAGAGGAACTTCTCTTAAGTAATCTGGGGTGGTTCCAAAAGGCATTCCAGTTCTCAGAAAAATAGGTATTACTAGTCATTGCTTATATGCTACGAGTTGAAAGATTAATAATCTTCTCTGCCAAAGTTTACAGTCAGCCTTTACCATGACAGTAGATCAAATACACGTACTTGCCTGGGCAGCTGACCTGGTTTGAACTCAGCAAGTGTTACTCTCAGTGATGACTACATTTTTGGAACAAATACACTGCTACGCTTTTTAAAGCAACCTTAACCTTGTAAAGCATTAACCAGCCTCTCAAGCCCATTTCAAGCACCTAGTGCCCTTGGTGCCTTGACAAATTATTTAGACCCAGTAGGTGTGACCAGCCAGATGACAGAACGGGATTGAGACAAGTGATAAGGGAGTCGCTGCCCTGTTCTGCAGTCAGACCTTCCCCTGAATAAGGACAACTCCCAGCTGGTGCCAATGGGAGAAACAACTTGATCCTTCCATTTATTCCTCTGCACTCCATTCCTCTTCCTTTCTCACTTTTGGCTTGCATGCTGCAGAAAGACAGTTAGAAATAGCTGTTCTTACATGCTCAGGCTGTTTGATTTTTGGAAGTTGGCATTAATTTTACTGGAGATAGAAGAGCACCCACGAGCAGAGAATAAAACAGCCCATCCCCAGGCAGAACTGTAACAGAAGGGAGGAGTGAAAGGTGCAGGAGCTGAGCATCTCCTCCTTGTTCAGAGTTTCTATTGAAGTCAATGACCCAGATTTCTCTGACTTCAAATGGCTGTTTTCAGAGAGCTCGCCGGAGGCAGGGTGCTGGGGAAGGTCAGGCAGAATTTAGCCTGAAGTATTCTGCATGCATAGACTTATCAGATCTGGATCTGTAGAACTTGGCACTGAAAGCCCATGTTCTTCAATGAGGTCTATGAAAGTCACCGAAGTGACAAGTACCCTGGGCCGGGGCTTGCAAGGGTGCCCTCAGTTGGGATTTCTTTCTGTCCTGTACTTCCGTGGTCGGTTCTGTGACATCCACCTTGCTCCCAGGTTTCCCTCTTTAAAAAAAAAAAATGCAGAAAACCCAAACTAGTTTTTAATCCCATGGGTTTAGATTATTAAGAACCCAGAAGCATGGTAAACCTCTCTTATCTTTGGCAAGAAAGGCTGACTTTCTGCAGAAAACGGAAAATTCCTACAGACAAAAATCAGGCTTCTAAACGTGAAGGCATTAAAGTCATGCTATGTCTCTTCATGAAAGAATCATCACTGCACGTATTTTAAAAGAGCAGCAAGTAGTGCAGAAATGCACATTATTAATCGGTATGCAGTTTTTTTAAGCGCACATTATTAATCTGTATCCTATAGGTTTAGATTCATTAAGCCTTGCAGATGAGACTGGTTTGGTTCCCTCCCCCTCTTTTTTTTTTAAACGTACTCCCACTTTCAGTTATTTGCAGCAGCAGAACAGGTTCCCGACACTAACGCTGGCCCGCAGCACCCTTCCGAAGCCCAGCCAGGGGGATTCTGCTAAATCATTCTCTCCCTTATGGCCCATTTTATTCTCTTTAAATCTCTCAACAGAGATTTAATTTGGAAACTAGTTGCCATCTCAGTATCAGAATACGCACACTGAATATGTTAAGCATCAGTGTGCCCGGCTTCCCAGGTTTTTGGAAACCAGCTTATGCAAATATCATAATGCAACACAGAGACAGTAACAACGAATACTGTCTTAAGAGGCAAATGTACCCTGGATTCTGTGCGTGTATTTCCCTACTTTATTTGGTACAGAAAGTCTGATTAGATCTCTAAAGATTACAGTTTAAAAGGGCTTGGAGTATTAGTAACTTGGATTTTTTTTTAATGTCAATTCAAACACAGAATCAGCTTTACTGATATAGAGCATCCCAAAGCTGGATTTCAGTTGTATGGCTCTGTGTTTATCAAAAGGAAAAGGAGGTATTTTCCCATAATCATACGTGGGCTTTGTCTTACCAGTGTCCAGGGCCGCCACGTGCTGTGACGCAGGATGGAGCAGCTGCACGCTGGGGACTGTGCTCCAAGGGAGAGGAACGGATTCGGAGTGTTCAAACCATGCGTCCTACCTCTCCTTTCCGCTGGAGTCAGCAGCTCTGCAGAAGTCCTGCTCCCCGTTTTATCTTCTGAAAGAGCAGACTAATTGCTAACGTCTCCTACGAGGACAGATGTGTACAGAAAAGCTGTGCGCTAAAAGAGATGCATGGTATTTGCCACTTCAAACAGTGTTCAGCTTTGTGCTGTCAGCTTTGTAAAGTTGTTTTTATGCATCAAGGTGAAATGTTTAAGTTAATTGAAATGAATACAATGATAGCTGGCAGCTCTATCATAATAACCCTTCGATAGACACGTGGACACAAGGGAGCATAGAAGCATTGCTATTGTTTGTTACTTTAGTCTGCCTTTGACTTTAAAAGAAAACATAACATTAAAAAAAAAAAGTCATCTGCCCTGATCCGCAGCAATATGGGTACATAACTGATTGTATTTGGACTAAAGATATTCTTGTCTGTATGTTTTCCTGGCCAGGCATTTCAACTGTAAGCTATATTGAAAGCATCAAGCAGAAAGTTATACTGAAAACATCAGACGTAACTGGTTTAATATTAAACCAGCTTCGTATTATTTTTATTCCCATTCATTTTTAAAGCCTTTTTTAGAAGATATTTAATTAATTGCCTTGCAGAACAAGTTGTTTTTTGAAGGCTCACAACCAGCATTTTCATTATTTTATTTTTTTTTAAACCACCAAAGGGCATAAAGATACAGTTTTCTATAGCCATCTGACAGCATGTATGCAGGGAAATAAAGATGTCCTCCTCCTGTATTTTCCCTTAAATGGCTTTGACCTGCAGAATATATTATGTTGATTGGCATGAGAAAGAAGGCTGTGATCTTATTTTTACTGTTTGTTATAGTGGTTTCAAACTTATCAAAGGAAGAAATAGAGGCTTTTTAGATGGCTGCTTGCCAACATCACTAATCAGAATTTTAATGAGATTTTTCTTTTCGAGGCCTAAATTAGGTCTAATTAACAATATATAAAGCAAGTGTATAATGTCATAAAGAGGATGCAGCCTACTGCATATAGAGTGTGTTTCGATCTCTTTACAAACAGAAATATTGAACAAAATACACATTCTTATGCCGTTTAAAATATACACAGCTTTTTTTTTCTTTACTATTATGCCTTAATTAACAAACTGCCTTACGAAAATGTGGTCCTTGACTTGTTATAACAAATTTGGTGCCTCTGAAGGGGAATAACGCAGGTGCATATGGCTGAACCCCCTGTATGATTTCCATTTGCTTTAACACAGACGCCCGAATACCCTGGTCCGACACGCGCCGCTGTCGCAGTGACAGCGTGAGCTGGGCCCTTTTACTTCCCCTGAGTGCTCCATTTGCCATCATCACGTCTTTGGATGGAGCATGTGTTCCTATTGTTTGTGGGCTGGATAACTAGCCTGCAGCTCCCATTTCCCAACCATCACAAAAGGCACAGTTATATTTAGTCTACACACACTGTTTTTCTCCAACCATTTAAGACAGAAAATTATTAACAACTACAAAACATCATCCTCAAAACACAGCGTTGTTTCTTCCCCCCAAATAATGTATTTTGTGCAGAGAGGGATTTAATTGTTATTTCTGGTACTGTAGTTCAGTTCTCTCCCTGTCTGGCTTATCTGTTACATGCGAATATTTAAAAAAAGGAAAGCGTCTTTAATCAGAGTTGCTCAGAAGCAGCTTAATGCAATTAAACACCTCAAAGTATGGAATTGCAGCTTCCGCCTCAACAAACCATTTGATTCACATACTGTGACCGTTAGTCAGGAAGCCTCTTGCAAAGCCTTCTTCCAAATTTCACGTTTAGTAAATAAATCTCATTCCTTTATTCCAGCTAAGTCAGTATCTCCTCTGATTCATTGAGCTCATGAACCTAAAGATGAACAGCAGCAGTAACAGAGGGGGTAAAAAAACCCACCAAAGCACACAAACCCAGAATGAATATAAAACCCAAACCAAATACCTCCCCTTGCAGAAACTCCAAGTCATCATTTCGAGTAGCATTGGATTGAAGTGTCCAGAACACTTGAGCAGGACTAAGTCTTGCTCTAAACCAGGTTTATCTGGAAAGCTGTAACTAGAGTTTATGCTAATTGGTAGCATCTGTCATTAATAAGATAGGCTATCAACTGATCATTAGCTTTGAACTAACATCAGTCATATTCTAAGTAAGCTTAAGTAGCCATTTCAAATGTGTATTTCTTGAAGTGTGTAAATAAATATATTCACAGCAATTTTAAGGAAAGAGCCAAACCACAGAGCAGAGGGAGCCAGAACCATTTTGCATCTGTTACAACACTCAGGATAATGCTTTGGTTGATTTATAGTGGAAATATTTGTTTTTCAGCTGGAATTTTGGTAACTCGGAACAGATGTTCACAGCAATGTTGGAATACTGTCTACCCATGCTTCTCTGTTAAATCAAGCGCTGTTACACATTTAAACTAATCTAGGAAAAAAATTAATATACTGTGAAATTACTGATCTTACAAAAGGTACATAGTAATGGCATTCCAATTTGATTATCTTTCCATTTTGTCAGAATCTCAAGAGATGCAATAACTCATGCAAAGAACTACCAAAGCAGCTACATTTCATCTGTTTCGTGACCCTGGATGGAGTACTGCTCCTCTATTGCTCTTTTTTCAAAGCCTTGTAGTGTTGAACCAACTCAGCTTTCTGACTTTTTTCCACCTTCACTGAGCTAGAGGATATTTAAACAAGGGGAGTGAAGAAGGTTCTTGTAATGAGAAAGTATCTCCTAAAAAACATTAAGAATTCAGTATATTATTTTTAAAAAGTCCTATTTATATCACTTAAAGGCCTCTGACTACAAAGCAGCCACAGATACAGTTCTCTCCTCCCCACTGATTTACCCATGTCCCTCAATGTTTATCCAGAAAAGGAGAGGGAGCCCATCTCCATGCTCATTAAATTAGCTGGGGGAGCAGTGTGTTCTGAAATCCAAAGACATCTTTGCTTTCTCTTCAGAGGCACCGAGCTCAGAAGGGAACGGCACTTCTGTCAATCTGGAGAGGCTGCCTTTCTTTCTTTTCTTTTTTTTTCCTATGGAGGCCAGTTACAGTCTCCTCTCCAAGTGCAAACATCCAAAGCTATTTGCTGATGTGAATTCCAGATTGCCAGTGGAGCTCTGCCTGATGTCTTTACCTTATGAGGTCTGTTGTTTCTTCTAGGAACTTTCAGACACTCTACTGCAATGTTCTTGCTTCCCAGGAAAGAGCCAAATAAGCTGGCATGCAGCTATTTAATGCTTATCCCATTTGCAGCTACATTTCTTTCCAGGTGGCATCACTATATTCTTAATGGCTGAAAGCATTAACAACGTCAGAGAGGAGTCAGGGACTTGCTTCTGTGGGGAGCAAACATTTTAAATTACAGTTACTGCATTAAGCTCTCGCAGATGTACACAGAGATGTTTCCTTGCCGAGTTGATGCACTCATAATACGACTTGATAACACGCTCAGCCAGGGGAGGACTGCTCGTGTGGAGCATGGCTTCTCTTTCAGCCTCAGCTATTTACACCAATATCTCACCCTGAGAGATGCACTACTAACACTGGAAGAAGTGGAACCTCAGTACAAGCTCGTTGTGCAAATGCAGTACAAATGCAGATTTTACTAGAATATATTCTTTGCAAGCAAGTTAGTATTTATAGCGGTGACATGAGTCACCTTCTTAGATACCATGGATACAGCGTTTTATCTGCTAACTCCATTAAGTACAATCAGCTTTTCACAATATTTTGCACTTGCACTGGTACAACTGAGTGATTGTTTCCCTCCTCGGGACATTCCTTCCTCTCTGTCCTGGAGCCAGTGGGTACTGAAATGCCTCTATGGCCAAGAAGCCTCCATGCAGCAGAAATAAACCTTCAACTGCCGTAGACTTTCAGACAAGCTTTTTAGAACACCTCTCTCATGCTCTGCTCAGACATCCAGCACTGTTATTTGATCGTGGATGTTATCTAACTGACTTGGCAACTGTTAGAGGTTTAGATTGGACATTAGGAAAAATTTCTTCACTGAAAGGGTTGTCAAACATTGGAACAAGTTGCCTGGGGAAGTGGTCGAGTCCTCCTCCCTGGAGGTATTTAAAAGATGGGCAGACGAGGTGCTTGGGGACATGGTTTTGTGGTGGGATGGCAGGGTTAAGTTTATGGTTGGCCTCGATGATCTTAAAGGTCTTTTCCAACCTAAACGATTCTATGATTCTATGGTTCTATGATTATGTGAGTTCTTCCTTGGCAAAGCTGTCCCTTCTGCAAGCAGGGCCATATTGTCTCATTATTCAAATGTCCTTGAGCAGTAGGCATTAGACCCAGGCATCCTGAGATACTGGAACGCTGGGCTCTCGCAGCTGCCTGCATCCTGGACTCCTGGTCATAGGTTTGAGAAATGTATTTGCTTTTGGTCTGTTCACAATCCATTACATTTGGGCCTTAATCTACAGGACACCTCCAGACTGAGGCCCCAATTGGGTGGGATGAGCCATGCAACAACACTGAAAGGTGCAGAACTAAATCTGGTATTTATCATACATGTGGTCCAGGAGTTTTCATTGCTGGAAATAATCTTCCATGTGTTATCAGATGGAAAAGTTCAGAACCATTTTTTTAATACTCTGAAGAGTAAAATTTTCTTCTAACTTAAAGCTTTCCACCTGATCTGCAGTCTTCACTTATCAAGACCGTTCTGTACAGGGGTTAAAGCACCCGGCTGGTGATTTGTGCTCATCTCCCCAGCCTCTGCCACTATGGCTGTGTGGCCTCGGACAAGGCGCTCCGTTTCTGGCAGTGTTGCCTCTTGTTGTTTGTCTCTGTGTCCTGTAGGAGCAGGTAGGAGGACCTTAAGAGAGTAACATCTCTATCCCAGGTGACCATTTGTAGGAATTAGCTGTGTGATTTCATATATAAATAAGGTAATGAGGTCTCTCATGCCATTGACAGACTGTAAGTCTCTTGTACACAACAGCCAGGTACTTGTTTCCAGTAGTAAGTCCTGCAGCAGTACATTATATTTCTCTGAACCTCGCAGCAACCTCCTCTTGTTCTCTCTCAAGCCCTGTTAATGAGCTGCTCAGAGGCTGGGCAACGGCATCTGCTTAGTGACAGAGTCAGATACTGGTTACTGCAGATTTCTGCACTTTGCTAGCACAGACAAACAGCCTAATAACTGCTCATCGTAAGAAATCCGAACTGCCAAGATCCCAGTTAGATTCTGAGGGTTTGATCCTGCCGGGTGCTGAACACGAGCCGGGCCATCCTCAGCATGTCAGGGGAGGTCAAGGCACTCTGCGTGCTGCAGGTCCAGTCTGGCTTGGACAGGAACCTGTGCAAGATACTGTCCTGCAAGAAACCGCCTTGGTTACTCTGGGTGACTAGTGGGCAAGGCAAGTTTACACTGCAGTTGCACTGAGGTCCTTTGGAAGTCAGTCAAAGGCTTTATGATGCTAAGATTAGTAGCTCATGAGTAATCTCTGCTAAACCAATTCACTCTCACTAGGCTGTTGAAGCTTCTCAGGGGCTGTATCTCGCTGCCACACAGACTGGTTTTTAAAATCAAAGAAATCCGTGGAAACATTGCATTTCTGGCATAAGGGTCAGAAAAAGGTCCATCGTGGTTCGTGCCGGTCTTTTCTGAAAAGGTAACCCTGGCTGCGTTACAAATGCGAGATTTGCTGTCATCTGAAGGTGCTCGTAAATTTTAACAGAGAGTAAAATATGCATGAGTTCATGGGAGAGGGTTTTGTAGCTGTAACACACATTGTAGTTACAGGCACAAAATGTTGCGCTTTTGCTTCATTTAGAGAATACACATTTCAGCACTCAGAGACAGCCTTATGATAAGGCATCAGCACTAATGAGAGTTTGCAAATCAACTGAGAAAAAAAAATAATTTTAAGCTTTCCAGTTGTATACTAGATAACAGGAGATGTGATTTCTTTTCAATATTTGTAACAGTTCCCCTTGAAATTAAAAAAAACCCCAGCCTGATTTAGCTTTTTTCCAGGTTGTAGGTGCTCCAGGGGAGTAAATTCTATTCCTTAGCAAGGGGATGTTGCGAGGGGGTAACACAGGACGGCGGCAGCTATTCAAGCTGGTACCTCCCCAAAGTCTCTTTGCTTTCATTCAGGCATGGTTTTTCTTCTGCTCCGATAGTTGCCATTCTTGTTGCAAAAAAAAAGATGTCAGCCAGGTTTCCTGCAGCAGAATTTTGCTCTGCTAGAGCACTGCACGGAAGCAGTCCACGTTTCCCTGTCCCTTGGGTTTTAGGTACCATTTTATAGCTGTTCATGTGGCTGCCAAGACCAGAAGAACAGCCTGGCACCAAGCAACTCCCATCGCGCTATTGCCATTGAGTTTTTCAAGTGAGGTAAAACTTCACTCTAGCTCTGGATCTTACTGAAGTAGATTAGGTTTGGTGACTTCTCCTTGTGCCTCTGTGTTTGGATAATAAGGATAACGTTTGCTTGCCTTGAGAACTACAGAGGAACTACGGCGTTCCCATGAGTATCAGTCTTGTTAGGAACGCAGGCGAGGCTTCCCCGGCCACGTGGTGCCATTTCAAGTGGTGACTCCAGGGAGAAGTCTGCCAGCAGCCTTTTCATCTTCCCTGCACCCTGGCTCATGAATAAA
>NW_009259242.1:1064079-1073235 GCF_000687185.1 Egretta garzetta | reverse complement strand
AAGAGGGAGCCAGATGAAAAGCAGCTCGGACCCGTGTTGCTGTAGAGCTGCGGAGCTTCCCGGGTGTTGGCTGTAATTGGCTCCTCTCGTTCTGGGCTATCCAGTATTTTAGCAGGTGGTTCAGTGTCTCCCTGAAGGGAGGCAGAGCAGCCCATTGCACCAGTGCGCTACAGCAGCTCCGGCTGATTTTAGGTCACATTAACAGCAAATCAGAGGGACCAGGCAGCCTCGGAGGGAGAGCTCTGCTCCCTCTCCTACCTCGATGCCAGACATCAGCCGCTTGTGATCTGGCTTCAAGAGAGGCTTGAATCTGTTTGAATCCCACTGTTATCTATAATTTTAACACCTACCCCACCTCCTCAAATTGTGCGAACCGGTACAGGGCTATCATGGCTGAGGTACTTACCCAGACTCTGCATGTAGATGTGCAATAGTCTTAAAAATCTTGACAGGTTAACTTTCAAGAAAATCTCTTGTTAGGCAATAGTCACTGCTAGCAATTACCGTGCTTTTATCTGTAGCTGTCAATGCACTGTAAAAAGTGGCTGTTACTCCCATTTCATAGAAGCAGCAGATGTTCTAGGGACGTCTGAATAGATTTAATACAGAAATTGCATGCCTAAAAGGTGTTCTAGAAAATCCCATCATTATCACATGACTGATTTTATTCAGTGCACCCAGGAATTCAGCAGATCTGCTGGTTGTACCTTGCTTCTCTTCTTATTTGGTTTAAAGCAATAGTTTTGAAGTTTTCATTTTACTCCCCTTGCGGGGCAGAGGAGAAGCTGAAATGAGCCAATCCACCATCGTTTTCTTCTGAAGGCAAACTTTCAGGTAGGGATTTGTTCGAAACTTCTTGAGCTTTAATTTGGTTTTTGTGATCAAGAGACACAGAAGTCGCATTTGTGAAATCCAATTAGGCTCCAGCCCCGGCAGGGACACACGACCTCAGGCATGTACGTCCATCTGACTCCCTGTCCTTCCCTGCTCTCAAAACCTTCAGACTCCGTGGCAGAGCCGTGCTTCTTATCTCAGGTATTTGGGATTACTGCAAACTCCATTTACCTGCTTGGGAGTGGCAGAGTTGCAGTCTTTCCCTTGGAGACGCGGTAGATGACAGAGAAGAAGGCAGCTGGGAAGTGCTTCACTCCAGGGCAGTGCTGAGATGCTGGCAGGGCAAGCGGGGGGCTGGGGATGGGTGTTGTGCTGCCGTCAGGGCCGTCAGCAGCTGCTGAATGCAGTTCGTGCTAAAAGTGGCGGGAGGCTGTGCTGCGGCCTTGGTTTTCACAAGGAGCCCTCAGCACATAAACTAAACCAGGGTAGGTTTAGACTAGATATAAGGAAGAAATTCTTTACAATGAGGGTGGTGAAACACTGGAACAGGTTGCCCAGAGAGGTGGTGGAGGCCCCATCCCTGGAAGCATTCAAGGCCAGGTTGGACAGGGCTGTGAGCAACCTGATCTAGTTAGCGGTGTCCCTGCTCCTGCAGGGGGGTTGGACTAGATGACCTCTAGGGGTCCCTTCCAACCCTAAACATTCTATGATTCTATGATTCTATGATTCTATGATTCTATGATTCTATGAGTTACAGACCCTTCCGTGGATCTCTCTTCCATTCAAGCTTCCTGCACAGAACTAGAACAGCCAGTACCGTTACAGAGCAAACTTTTTTTTTTTTTTTTTGATGGAGGACTTTCTGCTACAATAAGCCAGAATTTGTTAGAGCAAGGAAGGACTTACCTGATAATGAGCCTTCCTCAGGAACCAGCTCTCACGCGCTGCGGATGCAAGGGCGTGATGATCCACCTGACCGCAGGCCACCGTCTTTCTTTGCTACCAGCTGCGGAGTCCCTTGGCTTGCCTTTCCCATCTGGCTGTAGCAAAACCAGAAACTACATACTTCTCCTTACTTGGAGAGCAGCAATTTCTCTCGGCCTCATCAGAAACCAAGTTGGTAATTACCCTGCTGTGCTGTGCACCAACCTGGGCGATTGCCGTCCCTCGCCTGGAGGAGCCCCCTTGCAGCGCCCGCTTGTGCTGTAGCAAAAGCTTCAGCCCCAATGGCTAACACGTTTTCCTGTAAGAGGGAATCTATATTTTTATGAATGGGGTGAAGTTACTAAGGCCTTTTCCGTCACTTTCCTGAAACTGTATTCACTTGTAAGTAGGTTAATTTGTGTATAAATAACGGCCAGGAGAAGCAACGATAACAAACCTGCACTGGAACAGACTCCAGAGTTTTGTACCAACCAACCTCTGAGCACAGCAGTAAACCAGACTTTTCAGTTACCCTCAGCCAGGCACAGGACTTTCCTGTTAGTGTACATTTATTATTGATTTGATTTTTGGTTTTTGTATCATTCACTGTGTGACTCTAAATGGTTATTGGAGTGCTAGAGCCTACACTACCATGCTACTTCAGCAGCTCAAATCAGGACGGGTTAAGCCCATACCCAGCGAGCGTAGGCTCGGGTGACTGCGCCACGTTCCCAGAGATGAGCACATGGAGAAATGTGTAAGATGAGATTCGTTGCATTTATACAATTTCCTTTAACAATAAAATCATTCCTTTCGGTTGCATCTTTCAAACAGCCACATAAGAACACAGTCATACTTTAACACTGTTGGCATCCTATTTCCTGTTCCTCTTCATTATTTACAACACTTTTGTAGTTAATTTGAAGGAATAATATGAGCTGAGAGCGACAGGCAGCTTCCTTAATGGGCTTGTCTGCTCCTGCTCATGCCATGACATCAGTTACATACAGTTGTCTTTGACTCGGAACGTGTAACCCCCATGGTGACTCATTACAGTACCTAACGTCAAGGTCCCCAGTGGCACAGACTGGAGATTAATAACTGCAGTTCAGCTTGCTGCTTGGGGACTGAAAGCTTCCCCATCCCTGGGGAGCTCCAAGCTCTTGCTTTTCTCAGGCCATTGGGGTTGGAAAGGGATGGTGATGCACTATCAACCTTTGGAGTAAAAATGAAAACATTAGAAGGAAACCCAGTGCTTTGCCTTTCCTAAGATCCTTCTCTTTCCCATATCAGCGCTATTATTGTTACATTTTTATTTTAGGCCACAAACATAATTTTATTTCTTTTTCCATATTAATCATATGTTTTAATGAGTTCTTTTCACATACAAGAGCAAGGATTGTTCTTGATGATAATAATAATTGGGCCATAGGGAAATACTGACTGCTTAATAGCTAAAGAGCAGGGTACTTAGAAAGAGATTAAGACATTTCTGATTCGTGTGTGGCTTTTGAGGGTCAGGGTCAAATCGTGACTCACGCAAAGTAGTGGCAAAACTACTGATTTGTCATGGTTTGCTTTTAGCCAAGAAGCCTAGCAATCAAACTGACATTGCCCGTAATGACTGTCTTGAGAAGCTGGACTCTTTCTCATCAAGACGAGTGATCATTTCAGCAAACTCCCTCTATTGCAGCCTCCGGTGAATAATGAGGCATCATACGGCTGCAGTTCAATATCTCCATTCATCAATATCCTTCATAACTTGAAGGAAGAACATAGCTTATGTGTGTTTTGGAAAAGACGCCGGACTGAATTCTGAGTCTTGAGTGCCACGGTAACTACTGAACAGCTCATCGGCCTTTCTGTTATGCTGAGAGTAGCTGAACCTGGATGACATATATGCTGTAATGCAGGAAAATATCCTTAGACTGTGGTTAACCCTATACATATTTAAGCTCAGCTAAACCTGGAAGTTGTAAACGAAGATCCTTACCGTATACATCACATCAAACCTGGCCTTATGGATTCAGGGACAGAATTTGCAGGGGACACACTAACCTCCCGAAACATAACTGGGAGCAGGAGGGAGAAAGATTTTTTTTTTAAAAATGAAGAGCTTTAACTAGTTTGGATTTGACTCAGATACTGTACCATGGGGACAAAATCAGTATTGGTTATTAGATTTCAACTTCCCATCCTAATATCTGGAAACATGAGGCTCTGTTTGCAACACAGTTTGGCCCATTCCATTTTTTCAGCCATATGACTTCATGATACAAACCTCATTGCATCTTTGTGGGAAGAGAATTCAAGACTATTATCTTGTAATAAAATAACTTCTCTTTTAAGAGCGTTATAAAAATATCAACCTATTAAATCCATGGCAACATCAGCCACTGTCTGGGGAAAAAAATCTAAAATGAGCAATAAATAATCGAGCCACCAAAAATATGAACAGAATCTGGATGGTACAACCTGTGAGATGGCTGGTATTTTTAGTATTACATGAAAACAATCCCCAGGGAAAGGCAAAGCTGGTTACAGGGGACAAAGGTTAGGCTTTATTCATTAGTATTTGATTTCTGGTACGCTATCATTGCAAGCAGTAAGGGGAAAGATTTACTGAGGTATTTAGGTACCTAAACATCCTAGCTGCATTTATAGCAGCACATAAGTAGGTTAGGTGCCTAATTCCCATTAACTCCATCAATGTCTTTAAGCTGCTAAACATCTTTGCAAAGCTGCCCCCAGACGGGTGGCTCTGAACTGGCGTGGCTGGGCTCTTCTGCAGCCGATGCTCCTTGGAGCGGGGCGGTGTGGATGACACACGAGGCCCAGGAGCAGAGACTTGAACGAAGGCTCTGGACCGGACTCGAGGGTTTGTTACTGACTTAAGCTACAGCCATACAAAAGTCACTGAGGGCAACATTTGCAAAAAGGCCACTGAATTCTGGTGCGTGGTTTGGAATAAGCGTTAAGGTTTCTGATTCAGTGGGTTTCTTGGGCTGAATTTGAAGAATCCCATCAGTTGCCAGAAAAGTCAAGATTTCACAGGCCAAGTCACGACATCATTTGCTGAGCTTCAGGAGAGCCTTTCCCGCTTGTCAGTCCTGCACACCCTGGCCTGCTCCATAACTGCAAACATTTTTTCTTAACGGATTTTCCTTGCCTTAACTTAATGCCAATAGACACCCTCCTGCCTGTCAGAAACAGACTTAAAGAAATCTACCAAATCATTTGGTTCAGGTTCAGAAAGCAGCCTGTCACGAGAAGCATTTAAATAGACGGTGAGTGTTACGTGGGATAGATCAACCCGCGTTAATCACTTTGCTTGGCTGAGCCCGTCTCTCAGCACTTGTCAGGTTTACCTTCCACAGCAAAACACACGTGGTGAAACCCGGCTCGCTCCGGCAGCGGGTGCTCGGGGTAACTCTAACTCCACTTGGCCTGAGGAGCAGATGAGACCACCCAACAGACAGCGTCCGTGAAGCAAATATATTCTGAAGTAAACCAGCAAATTAAAAGGATAAGTTACAGGAATCACCCCTGTTTTACTGCATTTCTCATTTTGGCATAATTTCTTATTCCTTAATTTACAGTAGAGGCTAAAGCCTGAAACTGATCTCTAGATGGGATACTATTAGCTGCTGTTCCTTAAACTACGACCATGGGGAACGTAGGTAAAGCATGTGAGGCTCCACAGAGACCTGCACAGGAATTGTAGCAAGCCCGATTTGCTTTTTTAGCTTCCTTTAAAAGTTGTATTTTGGTAATTGTGAAAAATTTTATGTTAGAGCAGGAAAAGCGGGATTTGTTCTCACTCTCTCCTTGGCCAGCTGTTGGGGTTTTGCCCCATTACATGCCTACAACAGCTCTAAGCAAGAGCTGATTCCGTAACATGCATAGCGCAAGTAGACGAAGTAGTGATTTGTACTGTTTAGTTACCTAAGAAGTAAGTATTTTCTGTGTCTGAAATCTGTACTCTGAAGTACACAAGAGATTTCCACCACCACAAATGTTTTTGAGTACAAAGAGGAACAGTAGCCTGCATCAGTTATGGTTTTAAAGGGGATGGTGTTAAGCAGGGGGTTTTCTAGATGGAGGCCGAGCAGGATGATCCTTCAAGAATAACACTACTGGAGAATTAGCAGTGAAATTCTCTGTATGGAGTCTGGCACCACTGCCAACCCATGTGAGTCTGCCTGAAGGCTCCAAATGAAATCGGTGTCAGAACAGATTTACTGCAGGTTGTGTCCAAGGTGGCCTTACTTTGCATTAAATGCCTGTGTGCAAATGGCAACTGTTGGTTTTTCTCCCCCTGACTGATCGTAAAAATCTACAGAGGCTTTATGTATTTACTTACACAATAGCCATGTCTTCTCTATAGACTTCACTGCAGAAAACTACAGCGCAGGCGTTACAGGGCAGCGTGGCCGTGCACCGGCCAGCACGCGAGCCTGACCACTCTGAGTATTTAAGCGATGCTTATGGAATGGCCCGCTCAGATATGTATGTGTGCTTATATTTATCTGGTGGGGTTGATGAAAGGATCAGCTAATTTATTGAGACACTGAGTAGTGTTACAAGGAAGTTATTTAGCACCTACGAAGCCGAGTATCTACTATGCCTGCGTAGGTATTTGTGTTAAGCTATTTGCTTTGATGGGAGAATGTGCCATTTTAAATTTACTGGAATATTTGCAGTATTTGAAGGGCAGCGTGGTGCAAGTATTCAGGTGAAGATTAACACCAGTGTGTACCAGAACAGTATTTTTCACAATGTCACCTTTACATGGAAAATAGATAGAGGTAGATGAATCATTTGTGCCATTCCCTTATAAAGCTGTAGTTTCATTATTTTAAAGGATATAATGTGCACTTCCATTTCTTTTCCACTTATTTTTTTTTTTATTCTGGAATAAAAATGAGAAGTTGTTTACAGTGTTGCATATTTTGACAACTGCTCTTTACAAATTTTTAAGTTACCCTAGAACCATTTTTTCAATATACACAGTTCAGCTTAATCAAAATAATTTCACAAACTATTTCACAGAAAGGAAGAGACAAGAGGAGACAGAGAGAAATAACCTAGGAAACAAGTATGCCAGCGTACAAAAATAGAACATTTGGAGATTGTAGGTATGAAAATGTAGTCTCAATAACAGAGAATTTGAACTAGCGGATTATTTGAAGAGGTAATGCTTAGTGGAGAAGAAGCTAGATAGATACAGAGCTCTATTTCTAATGTCTTTTAATTTCTAGGCAAATCTATAAGAGAGAGGGAGAAATAGGCTCCAAGTTGCTGAAATGTTCTCATCTGTGGGTGGAGACGGTAAAGCAGAGCAGGCAGATCGCCAGCGTTTTGTCTCGATTTCCCCCCCTCGCGCCCCGCGGGCTGGGCACTGGATGCTCCGAGCCAGGGCCCGTTACCCGCTCCCCAGAAGGGCAAGGGGATGTGCATCGCTCTCTCCTCCAGCTGATCGTGCAGGAGGACAGCTTTAAATTGCTCCCTATAAAGTCTCTGCTCACGCAGCCTGCCTGATCCATAGTCTCTGTCCCTAAATAGCTTCTCCTGTTTGAAACGCCCAGCTAGCTGTCACAGAGCCACTAGCAGAATAAATCAAGACTGCGAGGGTCAAGTGGAGATTCAAACCTCTCTTGAATGGAATGGGAAAGCTGGAATCTGTATGCAATCTGGATGGCATGGAAGGAAGAACTGAAAGTGCCTGTCATAAAGCACCCAAATGACTACTAAGGCTACAGCAAATACCGCAGGGAATTCAGAACATTATACAGCCTCTAAGGGGCGTGAGCCTGGGCCATTTTCAGAAAAGGGATTTAAATAAAGATGCTTCCACAGTGTCCAACCCTGAAATTGAAGCACATGCTCTGTCCCTTCAGACCGTGTTCGCTGGGAACACAAAGGAGGCTGTGAAGCACGGAGGAGCCACGGGAGCAAAATACGGCTAAAGCATTCGCATGTTATTGCTATGAGACGTTTTCTCAGAAATATAAGTTACTGTGGCTCTGCTGAGCAAGCTCTTCTTCCTAATCCACACCACCTGTGTGGATTCATGGCTAATTTGGTTCTGACCTAGTTAAAAGTACAAAACAAATTTTCCTATTTGCTTATTCAATATATCCTGACATCTACTTCCAGCAGAGCCTGCAAAAACTCTGCCCTTTGTTCCTCCAGGAGGAACATTTGGTGATGTGCTCTACAGCTCACAGGGCAAACACAGTCGATGCTGCACTGCTATTCAAAGAAGAGACTGGGGTTTTAAAAAATTGTAGATTACTTTTGATTCAAAAGGATCAACAGCTACAGCGTGCCTGCCTTGGCACAGCTCTGTAGTGCTAAGGACAGAGCGTGTGGCATAGGCACCAGAGCTGCGAATAAGTCTGGTCTTCATAGCCATTCCTCGGAGTGCAAGGATTTTTAAAACCAGTGCCACACTTGCAGGCAGTAGGGACCTGTCTTTTTTTTTTTGACAGACTTCCAAAAAATGTGATTGCACAGCCTCATTCCCTTGTATCAGCCAGTAGAGGTGGGCTGGAGCGCAGAAGTGTGCCTGAACCTTTCCAGGGATGTTGGGAAGTCCTTCAGTGTGCTGCTCAGGAAAATGCAGATTGCAGCCTATGCCCTCCTCACACTGCCACAGCACTGTTCTCGGACTGAAGGTCAGAGAGAGAGTTTTCCTTCGGCATATTCATCAGTGCTTCTGCAAAGTTTCAGGTCCTTCTTTCATTCATTAGTCAACACCTACTGTATGTGTTATATACATAGACACACACATATGTAAGTAGCATAGAATCATATTTGACAAAGCTGGTATCATATATTGTGCTGTGAATAATGAGATTTAAAATATTCTGTGCTAAACCCTATAACCTGGCCCAACGGGACTGGGGTGAAGATTTTAAGGGATATACCTTTAAATTGTTGCAACCCATGATTTGAGTTGTATGTTACAGGAATTATTGTAGCAGGGACCACCTGAGCCAAGGGAGGATCAGCCTTAGGAGACACAGTGCAAGCGCAGCAGTGACCCAGCCTGAGCTGGCTTTGGTGCCCTGTAACTCCACAAACACAGCACCCCCTCCTGCCCTCAGCGACCATCACAACAGATGGAACCCAAAGTCATGGACTAAATGAACCCAATGGACGTTTTTGTGGGCATTTATGGACATTTTACAGACATTTTACAGGGGACTAAGGGAACGATCCCTGTGTATTATATCAAAGGATGAGAAGGGGGGTGGGTGGTTAGTGAGGATGTATTGTAGCACGGGACCTGAGCATGACGTGACATAAGGGGTGGAGAATGTGCTGGGTTTGGCTGGGACAGAGTTAATTTTCTTCACAATAGCTGGCACGGGGCAGTGTTTTGGATTTGGG
>NW_009259242.1:1059272-1064024 GCF_000687185.1 Egretta garzetta | reverse complement strand
ACAGGCCCAAGGGCATTTCTGCCTCTCCCCCCACCCCTCCAGCGAGCGGCTGGGGGGGCACAAGGAGCTGGGAGGGGACACAGCCAGGACAGCTGAGCCAACTGACCCCAGGGACATCCCACACCGTATGGTGTCATGCTCAGTGTATAGAGCTGGGGGAGGAAGGGGGAAGGAGGGGATGTTCGGAGTGATGGCGTTTGTCTGCCCCAGTCACCGTCTCAACCCACGGGTTTCACCTTTTTTCTGATTCTCTCCCCCATCCCACCGGGGTGGTGGGGGCAGTGAGCAAACGGCTGTGTGGTGTTCAGCTGCCTGCCGGGTTAATCCACAGCAGAGGTACAGTGAAACCTGTTCATTAGCTCGCACCAGCACCCCCGTCATTTTCTATATCCTCTTTAAATCATCACCAATGTGTACAAAATGATTTTGTTCTACTTAGAGACCAACTTTGAGGAGGTGACTGATTTCTGCTGATCCTGGAGGTGGTTTCACAGGTTTCATTGTACTTGAAACTTCACAGCTTCCACTGAAGTATTTGATGCATGTATGTATCGGTTTAGCAGAGTACAAAAGTAGAATAATTTTCATTCTTGCCTCATAATGTTGACAGAGTATGGTGTCCTCTACCCAAACTGTTTCTTTTTACTTGACAACTTATCAGAGACTCATTTTTCTAAAGCCCAACCACCAATCTTAGTAAGTATTTGTTTTAAAAGTTATCAGGGCTCCAATACTTGTAATAAATTGTTAAATTTCTATTAGCAAAACTTATTGGCAAGTTTCTTCCATAAAAATCAAAATTTTCAGTAGTTAAAGAAAAGGCATCTACATTACACTTGCTAGCAATTAAATCAAAATTAAAAAAAGGGAAAAAGCTCACCTTGCATCTTTCAGTCAACCATTACCTGGAATTTACAATGTGAAATTACAACCAATGTCCCAGTCTTAATGCCCATGCTGGCCAAAGCGGTGAAACTTTCACTTTGGGTCTGTGGAGTTACGCCAAGAGAGAAGTCATCAAAAGATTGGACCAGGCCTTAAGGTAGAGACTGATCCCTGCACACCAAACTGGGACACATTCAGGGCTGAAGGGAGACTTCTGCAGCACTTGCATGTAGCACCCACGAACCAACCCACCTAAAAAATGACAGAACTCCCTCTGACTCGAAGGGGAGAAACATTATCGGGTTCTATTACATCAGACTAGAAAGTACATAGATTAAAAAGTGTGCATCTTCTCACTAATGTACTGAAACTAGACAAACTACTTTCTGTCAACAGATGTCCTCAGCTCTTGGACCCGGGAAGCTCTCTTATTCCATCGTCATCATCCTCAGAGCAAAGCAAGCTTAGTGCGCTTGTTACGGGGTGGATCCATGACGTTGTCTGTGTCACGTGGCTAAAAAGAAACAAGACAAAAAAAGAGGTTTACCAATCTCAGAACAAGAAATACCATATGGAGTCTGGAGTTGCAATGATCGTTACAGCACTTTCAAACACGGAATTTTCTTTTTCTTGCTATGAGATTTTACAAACAAAATGTGGAGTCTTCTGAGTGCTAGAACCTGGACTGAAGGTCTCCTTTCCCAGTACAGTAGAGAGAATGTGTTTGTAAGAGACTCCTGATACAGACTGGTCACATTTTCTGTTAATGAAAAGAGCTGTAGACAATTAACCCAGCAACAGTGTACAGCCCAGACTAGCGAAGTCTTACAAAACTCCAACAAGCCAGCAAGGTATTAACATTGCCATCACACCAGTTAAAGGCTGCGGCATAGCGGTCGAGAGGAAGTTGACTGAATATGGAATCACATCACAGAAATATGCTCAGTTTGTTAGAACATGAACTAATATTCTAGCATCGTTAAGCCATTCCTCTTGCAAAAAAAGGTTGACACATAAATCCAGAAAAGGATGTTCTTTCCATGTCCTCCAGACGAAATTCTGGCCATGCCTCCACAGCCTTTACACATGAAATAAAAGGGGGTCAGTACTACTTCTTAAGGCTTAAACCCTACATTTCACATGCAGTCTAAGCTGCTTTATAGTTTTGGTAAGATTCTATATGAATGGAAAGAACCCGATCAAGGCTTGGTAAGGACAGATAAATGGAATAGGCTTCCTGTTTGCGGGTGAGAACACTGTACACCTTTTGATTGGTGGTACGCATGCTAGCCATACTGTGTGTGGGCAAGCCACAGCCTCTTCTCCCTTCTGGAATAATGTGTTCTTGGTAAAGGAAATAGCTTCTTTTCACTTAAAAAAAATCTTGCTAATAAATTCACAGTTTTTATAGTCAAGTCAGTGCAAAGATGAATTTTGTAATGTAAGTTCACTACAAGAACTGGCTGAAAAATATTGTACATATAATATACAGCATAAAAGACAAACAGCTCTTCTCACAGCTTCTAATGTACAGTGCACCTAAAGCCCATGCCTACACTCACCTTTCAGGAGCACTGGTGTAATTAAATATGAAGTGCCCTGATGGAACTGCTCTAGATTTATCTTCTCAAGTGAAAACAGATTTTGTCTTTCTGTCTTCAAGAATGCTCTTTGGGTTATCCAAATATCAAAATTGATATGTTGAAGTAGGAATATGAGTCAGTCATAGAATCACAGAATGTTTTGGGTTGGAAGGGACCCCTAGAGGTCATCTAGTCCCACCCCCCCACATTGAGCAGAGACACCTTTAACCAGATCAGTTTGCTCATAGCCCCGTCCAACCTGGCCTTGAATGTTTCCAGGGATGGGGCCTCCACTATGTCCCTGGGCAACCCGTTCCAGTGTTTCACCACCCTCATTGTAAAGAATTTCTGCCTTATATCTAGTCTAAAGCTGCCCTGGTTTAGTTTAAAACCATTACCCCTTGTCCTGTCACTACACTGAGTTATGGGTACGGGGATCACTTTTCCAGTCAACGCTACCATGCTATGATCTTACCTTGCATTCACACCTTTCATTTGAGTATACTGAGCTCAGAATAAGTCGGATATGATGAGGACAACAATACTGTTCACCAAAAAGTAAATATGATGCGAACGTAAATCACATCTTGAGCTGCATTAACTAGAGTAACCTATCTCTGAACTGGTAATCTGTGAATTTAGCCACTACTTCAATTGAAACAACACCTGGGTAAGGACCAAGCAAGAAAAACAAAATGTGGAAGATAAAGGCCATATCTTCAATTCTTATCCTTAAAAACCCAACAAACCCCAAGGCTCCAGTTATGTGTAAAAGCAATGCATAAGGGCTTTTTTTGGTCAGAGCAGCACTGGATGGACTCCATTCCTTCATAAGTAAATTACAAAAATATACATCACCTTACTGGGGCTGTAGGGATGGGTTTCACCAAAGTTAAAACAGAAGCGTAACTGAGCAGAACAACATGGAGCTACAGAAAATACAACACTGCAGATATCGACTGTTCTCAAGTACAGCAATCCTTTCATTCTAAGAAAGCAAATATTTTTACTAGGAATCAGAGCAACTTTCCAAAAGTTCTCAATGTTTACCTTTAGAAAGTCAGATGATAGCCAACATGAAGAATATGAGCAAGGTCCTTACACAACATTTTATGAGTTGTGAATAAAATTCCATTTTAAGAGGAAATCTGTCTGATCAAGAACATCCTTCCTATTATTCCACAACACAGGGAAATAGATGTATTCACATTTATGTTACGAATATATTTATATTTGTATATATACTACAGAAAATGTCTTTGCTGATTTTTTCTGCAATGTTTTCTGTACTGTCAGGAGATGTCATTAATTTTTTTTTTTCAATGAAAAACATTAGTCGTCTTGGCTTAATACTGAAGATATCCCTCTAAATTAAAGTCAGCATGTGATTTCATTTATCTGCATAACGACACAGAACTCCTTCCAATACCTGCAGAATCATGGGAGCTGAATGAACTGGATTCCACCCATTCCAGCTCTGCCAATGCAAGATTTATTGCCTGTGGTTCTATTGTAAGTGTTTATATTGCCTGCTTTTATCAAGCCATTTCTCAGCAATCCATTACTGAATTTAAATAAGGACAAAATTATTTTTGAATTTTTTTTTTTTTTCCCATTTGACTTCCTCACGTAGCATGCCTTGACCTGCTGTGTACCTAAATCCTTAGCTCTATTTTCCCAGGAGTGTGCAGTATCAATCCTGTGAAATGGGAGAAACTGCACAGGAGTAGAAGAGCTATGGCAAAAAGCATTCATGGGTCTTTGATGTAACCTATTAAAAAATTCTTTGTTAAGTGTTTATTCTTCAGAACATTTTCCTCCTACATACTTTAGGACCAGGAGGCAAATGATAGCGTGCCTGACTTTCTGCTAACTACTGTAAGAACTTGTTAAATGCAAAAATTCTGCAGATCTTTCATGGTGCAGAATTGTGGCACTGAAATCAGGATTACAATGGTCAATGACATAACATTGCTTAATCACCGGTAAGATAGAGCAGAACTAGTTTTCATCCATTTTCAAAATATATGGGGACAAATTTTGCTCTAATACCGATCTGCAGTAAAGGCTTCTGATTTGAACTCAGTTCTTTTAAACTTGCACTAGACTTTATCCCATGAATGCTTCTAGTTGGACAGTTTGGTTTAAACCCTTTGCCAAAATCCTTACTAGGAAAAGAACTCTTATAAGTAAAACATTAAGTCCAGATACCACAGCTCACATTATAGACAGACACACACAATACACACAGATCATTTAGGTACAGAATAAATGTATAACATGA